>NW_027272168.1:0-287500 GCF_040938485.1 Diadema antillarum | reverse complement strand
TAAAGACAATTTGTCAATCGAATATTAAAGGTTATTTCCCCAAGCGACTGGGCCCTATATCTAGTTCAGATATGGAAACATAAGACTGTAATATAAAGTAAAAGTAAAGTATGAATGGGGGAAATATTGGAATTTATCGATAATATATACCACGTGAAATATCCATGACATTTTACTGTCTATGAGACCATTTTAAACAGAGTGTTATCAGGCACAATACTGCCTAGCAGCGTTTCAAGTGAATTGCTGTTAAAGGGCGTAAGATTGGCAGATTAAGGGAGAATTTGTTCATGTTCTTATTCATTGGGTAACATATTTAATCTCTTCATTGATCAATTGTAAAAGAATTTCAGTAGCTCTATGAGAATAAAACAGATAAGAGTCATTGGCAAATAATTATAATGAAAGAGAGTGTATCACAAGATCTATAAAATCGTTAATATATGAATAATGAATAAAAGGGGGCCTAACAAACTACTTTGGAGAACATCACAACCAATGTCACGCATCGTAGATACATTAGTGTAATAGAAGCAAACTGTTGACTGTTATGTAACTATAATTATACTGAAACACTCGAAGGCCTTTTCGCGGAAGCCGTAATGGTGTATGTTATAGAGTAATATTTCACGGTTGATTCTGTCAAAGGCCTTGGATAGGTACAGGAATATACCAATGGTATGCGAACAATTTTCTAATAAGGTGGCAGGTTAACTTTTCTGTGATTCAATTAATATAAAACATGAGTATTAAAGTTTCGTCGAAATCCAAACTGAAAATATACAGAGAACCACAACGATTTAAAAGACAAAATTATACTGTTTGGAAATATGTTACTTTTTCTAAAGTTTTGGAAAAACCACTTAACACTGAAATTGGGGTCTATAACAACGTACAGATCTCCTTTTCTTTGTAAATTGGGACAACTTTCACAATCTTCATGATAGTGGGCACCACATCAAACATTCATGACATATCGATTATGAATGCAAAAGGGCCTAAAGTACAAGCAAGCATATTTTAAACAAATAATTAATTTCCAACACCATCAGAACCAGGTCTCTCTTTATCTGATAAACTTGAAACAATATCTACAATCTCTTTCTTATACGTAAGACTAAAATATAAGGTGTTCGGGTTTGGTGCAGGTCTGTTATAGAAATTCATGAAATTGCTTATTAGAGGGTAGTAAATTCTGAGCAAGATTGATGCCTAAAAAAGAGAATCATTAAAAAATCTGTGGTATTCGAGAAGGGTGTTCACCCTCAATATTACTCCATCAATTTTTTTTGAATATTACAATTTGTTTGTTTGTAGAAATATTCGGTGTTTGTTTTAATCATTGTTTTTATAAGCTTATTAGATTAGTGAAATAATTTCTCTCATTCATTTTCAAAATATTTGTAAGCGTGTACTTATAAAAAGTATAGTTGGACTTACTACATTATTTTTTCACTAGGGTATATATATATATATATATATATATATATATATATATATATATTGTAAAACACACATTTTCCTGTTGATTGATCGTAAAAGAGAATTTGAAATCCATGGTGATTTTTAGATTTCAGGTTTCAGGTTTCAGGTTTCAGGTTTCAGGTTTATTCAACACTTCCATAAAAAAATCAACATATAACAGAAACATACAGCATTACAATCAATTAGACTACACAAAAGCATTATCATTACAACAACATTCATAAGAAGTATAACAAAACAAAATGATTGGATAGTGTTTGGAGACAAGCATAAAGGCACAGGCTTATATTTAAGCCCGTCTCCAGAAAAAAGATATACACATATATTATAATAAATCATGTCATGGAAAATATCTTTGATAAATATAAAACGTCTCAATTTCAGCAAATTAAAATATGATTGTACACATCTATCAGAAACACACACACACACACACACACATACGCACACCTACACACAAATGGCCTAACAATCAGAAAATTCAGTGTATTGACTTAGAAGGTATAATTTGTATCTCCTTTGGAATTATCGTAATGATGTGCTGCCTCGAATATCAGGAGGAATTCCGTTCCATATCTTAGGTCCATTGACAAATATCGATTTTTGAGACGGCAAGGTTCTGGCAAAAGGAACAGTATATACGTTAACATTTCTCATGTTGATATATAACTTAAAATAATCTAATAAACTTTTAGGAATCATATTGTTAAAACATGAATACATAAATATTGCACACTGATAAATGTAAATATCTTGAAACCTCAAAAGTTTCAGTTGGTAAAATATTGGAGTAGTATGGGCATAATAATCACTGTGATTTATCAAACGAATAAGTTTCTATTGAAGCAATGATATTCTATTTACATTTGACATACTGGAATTGGCCCATATTACCGAACAATAATTCAAATGCGGGAGAATTAAGGTATTATACAGAATAATCAAAATATTTTTAGGTAAGAATTTCAATCTGGTAAATACTCCAACATTTTTGGCTAATTTGTTGCAGATGACTCGAGTGTGCTCATTCTAGTTCAACTTATTGTCAAGTATGACATCAAGAAATTTAATAGAATTAACTTGTTTTATTATAACTTCTTTAAGTTTAATATGTATATCACATACATTAATCTTTTTATTGGTAAACATTATATAATTTGTTTTATTAACATTAATCATTAGCCTATTATAATCAAACCAATCAACAAGTTTACTAAATTCCTTATTGAAATTACTTTGAAGTACATGGGGATCATTGTCGGACATAAACACACTCGTGTCATCCGCAAATAATATCATTTGTAATTTATTAGAAACATTGACTATGTCATTAATGTAAAGCAAAAAAAAAAAAAAAAAGGAGTGGGCCCAAAATGGATCCCTGGGGCACGCCACATCTTACTGACATCATCTTTGATTCTACAGCTTCAGAAATCACAAACTGCTTACGATTACTTAAATAACTTACAAATCATTTAAATACTACTCCACGAATTCCATACAAATAAAGCTTATGCAACAAAATATCATGATTCAGAGTATCAAATGCCTTACTTAAATCTAAAAATAACCCTATCATTACATCTCTATTATCAAAAACATTTACAACTCTATGAACAAATTCAATAATGGCAGAGGATTTTGAGTGACCTGACCTAAAACAATACTGACTATTTGTTATGATATTGCACTTATCCAGAAATTTTACGATGCGTGTGTATACACACTTTTCTAAAATTTTTGAAAACAACGGTAAAATAGAGACGGGACGGTAATTCGATATCTGTTCTTTATCTCCGCCTTTAAAAATAGGGATAACTTTCGCAATTTTCATTTGATCAGGTACAGTACCTGCAGTAAATGATAAGTTCATTATTGCACATATTGGGATACACAAAATATGAATAACTTTCTTTACAATAGCTACATCAATATTATCAAAACCAGGACTCTTATCTTTTAATTTACACACAATCTCAATGATCTCTTTTGGAGAGCATGGCAAGAAAAGGGCACTTGATGGGTTTTTATGAACATATTGCCTACATTTGTCGTATTCTATATCATCACGTTGCCCTGCCACACTTTTCTCCAATATTGATAAAATATTTATTATATGCATTACTTATTGCACATTTCCCAGTAACATCTTTATCATTCCAATGGACAGTCGCGGGTAGCACATTCTTCTTAACTCCAGAACCAATAATGCCATTTATTATCTTCCATGTGCTTCTGATATTGCCAGAGGCCTTTTCAAATTTCTTTTTAAAATAAAATCTTCTTGCATTTTTAATTTCTTGAGTCACATAATTTCGTAATATTTTATATTTGTTATATCTCTCTTGAGTACGTTTTCTCAAATATCGTTTATACATAATATACTTTTTATGACATAACTTTCTTAAATCCTGATCAAACCATGGCTTGTTTCTGAACTTTTTCTCACCAATCTTTTTCAAAGGAAAACACAAATTATAAATGTACTGAAATTTCTTCAAAAATTCATCATAGGCTACATTAACATCACATCACTAACATTTACATTCCAATTTGCAACATTTACCTCTTTCACAAATTGACAAACATTATCATCATTTATTACATGCTTATATATTGGAATTAGGAAAATCTAACTCTAGATGAGAAAAGGAAAATATTGGAAAATGATCACTTATATCTGCCAATAATATACCAGTAAACATATCCTCTAAGTCATTAGTAAGTATGTTGTTCAGTAAAGAGGCTGTACTATTTGCCATGCGAGTTGGGCTATGAATAAGTGGGTATGTGCAATTTACCATACAAACATCTAAAAAATCATCTGCTTTTTGGCAAACAGAAATACTCAATAAGTTAATGTTAAAATCTCCTAATAAATAAATTAACTTATTTTCTTTATTTACAGTCATCAAAATTTCATTCAAAATTTCAGTAAAAGATTTCACACATTAGATCTGGTGGGGCGATATGCAGCACCAACAACGATAATTCTTATTAAAAATTTTTATCTCGATAAATATAGACTCAAAACATGGAACATTCACATTTAAAATCATATCTACACTTAAAATCTAATTTGTTGATTACATATAATGCAACTCCTCCACCCCTCCTATTTTCTCTATGGCATTACACTCAAAATTATAACCATTTATATCAAAATATGAATCTTTAGATCTTAACCACGTTTCAGAAATACCTATGATTGAAAATTGTATATCAAGAACATTAAGTAATGACACCATATTATTAAAATTTTTATTCATGCTTCTACAATTCACATGCAGGCAAGAAAATGATTTTTCAGACATAATTCTATTTTTGTTAAATTCATCAGGAGTATAAAAGGCATGCGAGGGTTCAAAGTCTTCATCATTGCTGTCATCTGGAGGAGATACTGCTTTCATATCATATTGTTTCAGAGATTGTAAGAGTGATTTCTTGTCAGGCACCATTATAACCACAATACACAATACACGCTTAAAATTACGTTCAACACACCCACACACGCACATACACACCTAAAGATAACTGATTAAGCACAATTATTCAAAACATATGAAAATACTTTAGAGAGAATGAAAAAAGACAATCTGTTGCACCTGGAGATTTCGCTGTTTTTCATCAAAAGTTGTAAATAGGATAATTTTGAGAATGCAAGATTAACGTAGTTGTTTTTCCGGTTTTACAACATATCTAGGTCTCTTCTGGAATGGATCACTTTCTTTGTGGAATGACCTCCTGGAGAGTTCAACGCAACATACACCCGCCCATCCATGGCCCACGCGTGCTGTATCTTGCTGTTCGGCGTCTTCATGTGGTGAAATGCTTCCCAGAGAAGAGCCCTCCTTGCATCGGTGAGATCCTTATTCAGGCTAATGCCCTTGTTTTTCCCTCTGGCTTCCTTGAGCTTTCTTTTGTTGCTGAACAGAAGTTGGCGGTACTTGTATGACGTAAGTTTGACAATGATCGGTCTTGCTTTCTTGGCAGCACCTTCAGGAGGGGGATTCATCCGCCGGATACGGTGACTTCTGTCTATGGCAGATGGGGGAAGGTCAACACCCATTGTCTCCCGAGCAACGCGCATGATGGTCTCGTCGGTATCTTCGGGTTTACCCTCTGCTTCTGGAATGCCGAAAAATCTCACACAGTTACGTCTGGAGTATTGTTCTTGTTCATACAGTTTCCTTTTGAGAGAAGCTGACTCTTGTCTGTGCGATTCATTTTCTTTTTTCAGATCCTCAATTACCTTTTCACACCTGTCTATCTTGTGTTCCAGGTCCAGCACTTTACCCTCCTGCTGTTCCAGGCGAGTGAACACCTCATTCAGCTTTACTTCCACCGCCTCCATTACAGCCGCCTTTATCACGGAAAGAATTTCATTGTCTTTCACAAGTGCTTTTGTGCTTCGGGTTGCCATCATGGGCAAGAATTTGGCATTTGAGCAGGCGATAGATACTGGGGCAGGAAAGATTTCTTTGGCAATTGTTTTTTCCTGTTTCGCATGGGAAGATGAGTATGCAACTTTGATTCCACGTGCCAATAAATTTCAAATGAAGCCTCATTTGAACATTGGAACATTTGAAGCCTCATTGTAATGGACCCGTTCGTTTTGTGCAAGCAATGTTTAAACACTGCAAATCTTCTGATGTAATTTTACGTCTTATCAAATGACACAAACTCTTTTTTTTTTTAAACCTGAGTTTCAGTACATGGCGTAAATGTGAATATAAGATAATGTTCAATTTATATGTCAAAAAGTATAATGCCAGATTCGGGAAGGGGGAGGAAATTACTGGAAAATATACTATTTTAGAGAGGGTGACAAATTTTTTTACTATAACACGAGTGGGATTAGAAATGAAAGGGGAAAAAAAGCAGATGTATATAAAACAACAAACAAACATACGAAATATAATCAAAATTGTCTTTAATCATTAGTATAAAATAATGATAGTACCAAGTTATTCGCATAAAGTAAAACGTCATGAATATTTGACTTTTGGGGCGTCTAACACAAATGCCAATCACAATATTTCTATTATTTGGAATCACCAGTTCAATAAAAAGTGATTCAGCGGTGTTATCCGTACGACACAATTGATCATGAATTACATAATCATGCTACACTCTGATTCCTCGGCCTAGTTTATCTTGCTTATTAATTCTTTACCTCAAATTGAATTGAATTGAATTGAATTACTGAAACTGTACTGGTGTTATACTCGAGACACAGTAAACAGTTCCAGCACGTTTGTTTCCATATTTCACTTGAGATCTATACATATATCCAAGCAAAAATAAATAAATAAATAAATAAAAATACAAACAACCAAGATACAATTATGATACAAAGTGGGTCATGACTGGAAAGTGTGTCAGCATAATCATATTATGTACATAAAAGACAATTCCCTATAACATGTGAAATATGAAGGAACCGCAAAAGCAAAGCTTGTAAACACGGGTTCCAGGGGGAAAAAAAAGTGAATTTGTTTTGCAATGGGAAATAGGACACAATGTAGTAATGACGAAACCATACGAAAGCTCAAAAATTATAACCAGAGAGATCAAATAGAGAGATCAAATAAGCGAAAATCATTAACAGACGACAAAGTTTCAGTGAGTCCGACTTAAGGACTGTAATTGTCACATAATAGGCCCCTACTTATATCATTATAATATTTACATATGGTCATTTTAAATCATAAATCTATTATTCATATATGAACATGAAAGAAATGATACAATTCGCTTCGCTGTCTGTTTAACTGGGCTTAACTTTGTCTAATATTTTGTGATTGTAAGTCGAACTTTGAACTGGATCATTATAATCAAAGTTTTAATTACGTTGAGTAGATGATTGCTAATTATTTATTTACCGCAACATCTTCAAACAAAGTGCAATCTTTTTTCTGAGTTTCTAGAAAAGACACAGTGTCTTGTAATGTATATATATATATATATATATATGTATATACATAATCATTATATTTAATTGAAAACATAGAAAATCAATTAAATTGGACATTATTTATCAAAAACTAATCATACGCATGAAATGGCCTGAGGAGTGGACAGTGCTTAGACAACGACTAAGAAGGCGCAGACTCTGAAAGGAAGAGAGATGAGAGAACAGAGAAAGAAAGCCCACATCACACTTTTATGTACACACACAAATACACACATACGCACGCACACACACACACACACACATATATATATATATATATATATATCCAAACATGTTGAGAATTCACGTATTGGCTCCACGAAGAAGGAAGAAATATAATATAATATATATATATATATATATATACATATACATGTATATATATCATATATACATACATTTTTTTATACACTTATACGGTAACACAGGAAGAGTCAACATGATTATAGAATAATGACAGAATAATTGTCTTGTGACTCTGACTCTGCAGTATGTAGAGACAGGTGAGCATGCGTGTGAAAAATAAGCCTATGAATATAAGAAAAGAAAAGAAGAAGACAAATCCCTTGCATGCTTCACTCAATTTAGTGACTTACTATACATAAGGGTATTAATTTTGAACTATACAGACAATAGTAATAATAATTGCCATATTACAGTGGATATACTAATTGTACAGCCTGCATGGTATCAAGACAAAAGGAGAGAGAGAGAGAGGGAGAGAGAGAAAGAGAAATCCTTGCAATTGGACAAAATAGGCGCGAAAAATAAAATATATGGTATGCAACAATCTTGCCTGTAGCAAACAAATGATATAAGTATAAGACAAGTCAGAAATGTCACTAAGTGTGATCAACGCCACCGATTGGTCACAAAAGAATATAGGGAATAAACCTGACAAGGTATACGTATCAGAAACTGCAACTGCAGAACAAAGTAAATGTCAGTTCCAAGAACAGGTCTATAACGGAATAAAGGGTAGGATTATAGGGAAATGGACAGGTTAAGGGGACTAAAACTTGGAATGTTAGGTTAGGGTGGGGCTAACATAAAAGGGGAGGTTGATTGATCAATTAATGATTACTCAAATGAAAGAAAGACTTTTGCTTTTGTAGTGAGGGATGGAAAATTGGGGATTTTTATGAGAAAGATTTCATGAACATGTATCTTAAGTACTCTTTGACTGGAGATATCATGCTTTGTAAGTTTTAAATTTGGTATATTTGTTTACTAAGTACTTGAAGATTTAAGTAGAATGATTGTAAAATGATTCAGTGTGTACCTTGACATGAGATATCATTACATGTATTTGTACATTCATTTTCTATATATCAAAACATTCAAGTTGAAGGTATAGCAACGAAAAGAAATCGATATGGCACGAAAATGTGTAGAAAATTGTGTATAAATAAGTTTCTTGAATATATCAGAACATATTCACGAATGATATCGAAAGAAAAAGAACAAAAATGTGTAGGAGAGTATTGGCCCTCATAGATCAAATTAACTAAGAGCAGTATGCTCGCATCCCCCCCCCCCCCCCGCACACACACCCAATAAGAGAAACACTAAAACCCCCTGACAAGACCTTGGGATTAATGAGTTTGTGTGTGCATAAAGGTAATGTGTGCGTAATGTGTGTTTATATTCTCAAAGCGATTTACGAAGTAGCTGAAGTCCCTATACAGAACGAGTTGATGTATGACTACATGAAAGAAATATGAGCACACACAAACTAAAAAAATACCAAACCGTCACGAGTTTTGGTCCAAGTTCAAGCCTTCTGAATGAAATGCAGGTTCGGATAGAGAAAACATTTGCTCGTGTGTTCAGCTAATTCCGCAACAGAATCAGGCTCGGGGATACAACTCTGATCAGTATAGAGGTACACGTACATTGGTATTAGTATTATTTCATAACCCATGATTCATAAAAACAATAGGTCCTATTGTGCCAAACACATCCCTACAATAATGTTGCATTGAATTACGAAGTACATTCCCATCCTAATGTCTCATGTTAATCTGCACGTGTTCCATGTCTGATATTCATTCGGTATGAGTGTTTCAGCTAAATTACTTCCTGTCAGATCAATCACAAATACAGGGATACATTTACATGATCAGTGATCTGATAATGACATATCCCGAGAAATTACACAAACATGTAAATTGTGTTGGGATGCCCCAATATAATTATCAGTCATTTGTCAGTGTTAATAACATAGCTAGGCCTATATAATACATACATGCACAAAAAGAAGAATTGAAACGAAGAAAAAAATATGCAATTAAAGTACATGTTCACAGACTTCCCCTAAAATCGTTGAAAAAATATTGTATACATGTATTTTTTTTCCTACCCTGGATCAACAATAATCTGGCAAATCTTACATTTTACAGTGCATTTGAACAGGTATTTCTAAAATGTACTTTAGAAAAGACTTAAACATGTGTGGGGGTAGTGAGTTCTACAGTTTAGGTCCAGTAAAACAAATTGGTATGGCATTGTTCTATGATTTGCAAGATGTACAGACAAGTGTGCCGCAATCTTGGAAACATCATTTTTTTTTTTTTTGGGGGGGGGAACTAGCTTTAAAGCAAGATGGTATGATTTTATTCATACTTTCGTACACAAAAACAACTTGTTGAAAAAAAAAAGTATGTCATAAACTGATATCTATTATCAGCCTCATGTTATGATACAGTAGTATTGTTCAGCATGGGGTATGGGGGATGCACCAACTATGAATAGAACATTACTTTTTGTAATTTATTTTGAAGATAAATTGTTTGTTTTTAGTTGTTTGTTTGTTTGTTTGTTTTTTGGTGCGACTGGCATATATATTTGCCCATACCAATTGCAGTAAGAGATATATACTAGTACCAAGGAGGTAGGGGAGGATGAGTGTACAATACAACATTCGCAATGCATTTTGAACATTATGTTCCAGAGTCTACAAATAATTCCTATGCCTTTTGATACCTTTAATTTCGTTAAACTTCTCTTAATCATGAGATATCATACTTTTAACTCAACTTTGAGTCTACACTACTCCACAATGACTTGGTGTACTCAACCATAGGTATTGTTACACCATTCAAAGTAATTTCTAGTGCACTAAAGTTATGGACACCTAGACATATTATCAATTCATAGACAAATGTAAGCGCGGCACTTCAAAGTTACGATAAAGGGCTAAGTTTTCTCTGATATCTTTATTACATCCATGACTACATCCAATTCGTGTACAAATTTACACTCCAGTAATGGTTACCAGCAGCTTTCCTGAAAACCGAAGAGCTACCACCAGCAAAGCGAACGAATGGCGCCGTCTTGTTGGCGCCTCTTTTCAGGTGGAGCATGTAGGCTGTCCACAGCATAAGGCCTACTACCGGTAAATGCAAAGGAGATATGCGCCAGCTGGATCCACTAACCCGATCGTTTCGGTGGACAGGTGCAGCAAAATGCACAGTAGCAGGTAGAAAGTGCCTCCATCGCAGCACGCATAATACAGTACAGGCAACCGACATACCCTAGTACACTATACACACACATCGTAAACTCGCATACACACACATGTCATCTCCATCGTCGGCAACACCATACACCTTTTGGCCGAGTGTCTGCATACTCAGTCAGTACATGTATTATCGGACCGTCGTGCCTGCCCCCTCCGCCCGGTCTGTAGGTTTTCTATGGCAATAAACTGCGCTAGCTAGTACATATCCCCATCCTTCGGTCACTTTCATTGTTTTTCAACGACTGCCGTTTTCCACCCCCGTCATACGTGATTTATAGTTGAAATCCCGAATATAATCGTTCGTTGTGCATGGTGCCAAACTGAACATGAGGCCCGCTGTCGAGTATCGGACGTTTGTTTTGGCAGTCGTGCTGTCGGGCTTTGCCTGTGACATCGCAAACGGACAGGATCCCGACGACGAAAAGGTTCCACCACTGGCCAGGTGAGTATTCCGTTCGTCTCTCCGGGGTCAGCCGGGCATAACACTGGCTAGACCTATTTAACATAGGGATTTTTCCTTTGCTGCTGCGTGAATCCTATATACACTGTTAACTCAGTCAGTAATGTTACATCTATGAGAATATTTTCTCCATAGATTTACTTATTGCTCACTCAGAATAGTGTAGTACTGTCTGAGATGGTCAGATCTCATATGTTGAGTTTTTGCTGCTGTATGCAATGTACTGTCTATCCCCATACATTTATTTCTATTTTTTATTTATTATATTTTTTACTACTTTTTTATTCATAAAGTGCATTTTTTATATTGTAATCTAAGATAGAACTTTATTATTATTTGTTTGAATCATAAAATGAATAAAGACATAGACTAATACAAAAATAAAGAGAAATGGTCAATACTTCATGTCCAATATACCATATATTGCAATTCTTGTTGTCATAGAAAATTGATGTAGAGTTCAATTTATGGTAGCAAACTGTTATCATCACAATATTATACTGTATGACCAAGAACAATATTAAAAATGTTACAGGCTGTACTTTCAAAAGCTGACTCTTGGTCAAGTGGGTAAATGTCCTTTGGATGTGTACTGTAAATAGCAAGCCTAAAAGAAATTTGCTCCAGCTCTCGAATATAATTTTTTTTGGGTGTGTGTGTGTCTTTTGTTAACTTCATATTCACGTTGTACCTGTGTAAATGTGGTTTGTAAATGATACACAAATTGTAATAAAACAATGTCTTTTTTATTCTATTTAAAAATTATTAATTATGAAAAAGAGGGCATGCAATTTGTATGTCATACTTAAGTCGGTAAGCATATAGATACACATGTATGTACCGGTATGCATGCAGCCACTAAGATGGGAAATGGATTTAGAAAATAAGTCATGTAAATTTCCATTTTCCGTTTGAATTATTCTTTTTTTTTCAAACAACATATGTGCACTCTCTCCATTTTCAATTTTTTCTATCTTGTCATACTCTTATTTTCAACATATGAAGTTCCTGCTATTGAAAATAATTTGTATTTTCATTTTTTTTTTAATTCAGCATCTACATATGGATTTTTATGGTTAATCTATATACAAGACCAAAATTGTATGAGTGAATTGTGTGAAATATTTAACTATTGACAGAATTACAAAATATTTACTTCATAGTGTGCATAATTTAACATTAATAAGATAGTGTCCTTAGTATTTCCTAACTTTAGCATTACAATGTTTGGTATTGGTTAGATGTGTAAAAATATGAAGAATTGTCTTTTAATTTCAATGTGAATGATTGACAAATGATAACTATATAGCTTTGATAAGGTGCTGGGATTTGTGTACAATGTATCAGATGTGAGTTAATGAAAAAAAAAGCAAATTGTAAATCGTCTGGGCATTCTTAGGGCTGCTCAATAATGTGGACATCACAAGTTCAATGTTCATACATTGTAGTTTCAATGCAACTTTTGTTTACTCATTACATGACAGTGTTGAACTATGGACAGAAGCTTTGAGTAGACAGCTTACATCTGCCCTTGACAATGTTACTCAAATCAATGCACTTAAAGAGGTGAGTATTCTATCCATTTGCCAAAATCTTCCCTATTTCTGTCTTAGTATTAGGAAAGCCGACTTTGTTGGGTCTACATTGTAGTTACTATATGCACAACTGGCGCCACATTTTTGGAAGTGGGGGGAGGGCCCAGTTTATATTTCTTGTGCCACTTCTAGGTATTATCAGCTGACAAGCAAAAAACAAAAACAAAACAAAAAAGCAAAACAGCAACAGCAACAACAACAACAACAAAACAACGGCCCCAAGTTGCGGCTACCCTGTAAGTTCCCAGGACCCACTAGCATGATAGTTGAAATCAATAAGTCAGAAAATCAAACACGGTAAAGTCTATGAATGCTCAATTCTGATTGGTTACTACCTGACTTATAATAATGTTTGATTTTCTGACTTATCTTTGGTTGAACCTTTTCATGCAACAGGGCCCAGCACTCATAATGTCTTCATGAACAGAATTAACCATATCTCATCTCTGTATCATTACCACATGCTATGGCATCAAAAACCATTAAAACCAGTGTTGGCACACTCCAAATACTTAAAGTTTTAATGCCATTGATTGTTTAATGTTACAATCCTTGTTTAGATAGCTGACAGTGAGGCTGTGACAGGTAATGTGCTATACCATACATCGTACACTATGCGGATGTAGTGTACATTTGTACATGTACAGTTGTTGTTGATCTTATCCCCATGTAGGTGTGATATAGGCTTTGTTAGTGTAGAAGTACTTGTAGTCAAAGCTCTGTGCAGTATTTTATTCAAGCTTGCAGTTATTGTAGACACATTTCTAGCCTTTGTGATCTCATGCATGAGAAATCATTGACAAAAGGTTTGTTGCCCGTGTACAGTTGCACAGACTAATAATAAGATTCAGGCTGTAAAAAGCTGTGTTTGAACCAGTTGAGGATGGACTGATTTTGCTACAACATGCATTTCCCATATAGACACCTTCCCGAGTATACTCGGGGACTCATCAGTGGGTTATAAGGGTGGCTCTTGACATACCAAGTAGTATTACTCATTTAAACAGGGGATTAAACTTTTGCTCAAATTACCTTAGAATGCTTGTTTCAAAGGGCACTGTCCATAATACGTACACCATTTGTGCATGTGTGTTCTCTTACATTGGCTAGTGTGTGTGTGTGGGAAGGAATATTGATGATGATTGATGGATGATGTACCCCACAGCCATATTTGCTCCCTTTTCACTTGTCACAGACTAAATGTGAATTTAATAAAGTGACTATTAAAAAGGGTTATTAAATGTAAAGCTGAATCCGTGTACCGATACTTCATTAAATTTTCATCATACAATTGTAGTCTCAAACTCTGATTTCACAGTGTGTAGCTTAATGCTGTGCGAGCTGAAATTTTTGTGTACAGATATTTTCGCCAATAGCTACTTGGAGGACATTTTCGCGTGTTGTTAATTTCGCGGTTGCGAGGGTCTAACCATGGTCTAACTGAACTTAGTTATTCATGCGCTATTATTTTCGCATGTTGTTATTTTCGCGCTTCAAAGGCGATTCGCGAAATTCGCGAAAATGAAACAGCATGTGTATAGTTTGTTTTTTTTTATTAAATTCTAGCTTTGTGCTCACTCCTTTTGTTTGGTAATGGAAATTAAGAAAAATGAAGTTCATAATAATGAAAATAGTGTACACTATTTAAAGGGTTGGTACAGTATTGGTGGAGATGAGAACTGGGCTTTATTTAACGTGTTGCGAGGATACCAAAAAAAAAAACACTTAAATGAAATACTGTATACACCATATATTTTGCTAGTCTAAATTTTCGTGTATTGGGAATTCCTGACAATTTCGCCAGTGGTTAAATTTTGGATCGTGGAGTCCTGTACTGAACGGAGAAGAATACACGCACACGTTACATTCACATCGGGATCAGAGTCAATATTTTTGCGTGTCTTTAATTTCACGAAGAGCACCTGACTTGTAAAATTTGCGAAAATAAAATCTTGCGAAATATTCGCCGTATACAGTAGTACAGATCATACCATTTTAAGAGGAATTAAAAGTTTATTTGATGGAAATCATGTTTGGAATGACTGAAACATCCTTAAAAAAAGTAAAACAAAGCAATCATAATAAAAGGTGGGTCCCACACTTTATTTGAATTGCTCTGTTTTGGATATTTCAGCCATTTCAAAGCCATTTTCATTAAATAAACATTTCATATTTCACAAGAGGTTTCTCATTATCTCACAAAAAAATGTTAGAAACCTGAAATTAGGTCTCAACCTAAACTGTACTATCCCTTTAAGCTACAATGTAAGAAGTTGTTACAAATGCACTGTACAATTACATATTTAGTTGTATTAAGCCCTATTTGAAAAACTCTTCCTCTGTGAATCTACATTTATGTGTGTGCATGTCAATGTTAATGTAGTATTCACATGTTGTGGCATTACCTGATTGGAAGTAATGTATTGCCTGTATTGATGTTATAGATTTCAACAGGTAGAATTGATATTCATTAACTTTGATTTGCTAGCTCATACATTGACATTAGTACAATACTATGTGTTTAAAGAATGCACCGTGCATTTGTATTTTTCTCTACCTCAGCCATTCAGCAATAATGAATGAACACTAGGCCTACTGTATTGAAAATCTGTCTGATTTCTGTGCCATTTAGAGATGGCAATTTTACATTAAAAGCCTGTAGGCACATTTCTTGATATTCATTTGATTTATTAGTGTAATCATTCTTCAAGCAAATATAACTCAGAGATACTATACTAGTACGATAGGGCAGTCCACCTGAAATGGACTACATCAATACATTTGTATATATACCTACATCTAGACATTGATTTTCTGATGGCTTCGAAGGTACATGTGAATTGATACAAGTAGGTACATTGATATCTTCCAAAGATGAAACCTCACAATATCTACCGTACATGTAACTAATCTAATGTACACTATCACACCAGTGGGCAGTGTCGTTCTGGGCATATCATGCTGTACACATTTGTGTCCTGCTGAGGGATGTATGCATGCAGCAGCAGCGCAGAGTGCTGTGCCCTGAGAGGCAACACACAAACATACTGTACACACACACACACCCTCACACGCACCAATATCAGTGTGTCCCATGTGTATTCTGCGCATGTACTCATAGAACTGGCTACATCTGCAGATACAGGGTACTCCAGTGTGTATAAAAAGCTCCCTTGCTGGAGGTACAATTTATACAAGGTTTGGGCTTATTCCATGCATAAACCAAGCACAAGAGTGAAAATACATGTGAGTTAGAATGTGATTGCACTGTACAGAACATGGGAGCTTTGTGATTTCAGGTTGCATGGGCATGTCAAAAAACACAGAGCTCTAAGTGCAGGATACATTTTACACCATAGTTAACTGATCATACATTTGTAAATGATTTGGTATAGATACATGTATGTGACCAGAAGTACGAAGCATTATACCAGTATCCCACCTTCTTACAATTGTACACAAATGTTGATAGAGGAGTATGTGCAATTTTAAATTTATCAAAAATAGACCTGTTTTTGCTGCATTCTCCAGTCTGATTTGCAAAGTTGCATTGTTTAATATGATACTGAATAATGAATCATATGTTGCTGATGATATGAAATTGTCATCTCACATAACTTGCATTTATCATGTATGTACTGAGAGACCTATTGAAGCATAATGTGATAGGGCAGAGACATACTACCGGTACCTGTTCTTCTTAGTTTGACTTTTTGGCCAGTGCTGAGTATTTTAACAGGTATTCTATACGTAGTCAAGCAAAATGAATAAATCATCGCACGTATACATTGTACACTGCAACATTTAATTGTTGTTTAAAAGGTTGCATCACTGTAAATAGTACCCTTGGTCTGTGCAATTGACTTGTAGTTGATAATACACATATTTCATTCAACTTGTAACTCCTGACTCGATTTTACTATGAGGCTTAATGCACCCATCTCCGATTGAACTGAGCTGACTCCGCCCTGCCCATTGTGTGTGTGCATCCCAGTTTGCTTCTGGAACCATGACATTGCCAAAACCCTGTGCAGTGAAGAATTACACTGCAGTAGAAACAAAGCACTGTAAAACTAGAAATGTTAATGTTCATTAAATTATCACAAATTTCGTGAAGGGCACCAAAATGCATTCTAATGCAAAAGTGCTTGTCCTTACACTTACAATGTAGATGCATTGAATGACCAAGGAGGTTCGAGAGATGGAGTTACAACTGACTATAATTATTCAATCAGCTGTCAGTTTTCTATGGATGGACAAAAGAATTCCACAGGTGCATTTGTACCTTTGATGTTCGATGCTTGAAGCTGCCATCTTTCTGAGCAATCTGAAGATTCGTTTTTAATGCTAGCATAATATCCGGTATATGCTGCTCGTTTATATATCAAATGCATTGAAATTTCACCTAATGATAAAGCATATAAAACAAAAGTCAATTCTGTTCGAAAATATACATGTGCAAAAGTGTAAATCTAAGCTGTATTTTGTGAAAGTGTTTGAAATTTTACCGTCATGGAAAGCCAGTTTTATCACTTTTCTCCTTATTTCCGCAAAGTGAAACTATATGATATCATCTTCAAGTATAGTTCTTTATAAATTAATATGTCAGATTAGAGTACAATCACGTACATTCAAGTAATTTTGATATCTATTTCAGCAATATTTGAGCAATTTCTATTCGCACAACCCCGTGCCTTTACCATTGTCTACCGCCCATCGTTTGTAAGTAGGGATAGTGAAAATCAAGTACCATCGCAGAGACATATCTTCCTTGAAAAGTGGCTGGTGATTATAAATGCAATGAGACACGAGTCAATTGTCTTCGCATCTGAGCGGCAGATCCAATTTGACACATACTTCAAATATCTTTGAGTGGCGGCTTCGAGCATGGGATCAAAGCGAATAAGACTGTTGTGACTCCATTTCTCGAACCTCCTTGGAATGACAGTAGCAGTTGGCAGATATTTCATTTCGCAATAAAAGCCATTGGCTCCAAGTCATGAAAATTTCATGCTACAAATATTTCTGGTTTTACACTATGATATTTGTTATAGAGTTAGGACACCACTGTCATGGTCTTGATATGTGTAAATCATAGTTGAGGTGGAATTCTGTAATCAAGTTGTGGCTGAAATAGCCAATTCTTTGATTAGATGGCTAGAGATGTATGCAGTGCATGGCTACTACAAATTGAATCATATTGTATGCATTGTCCAACACTTGTATGAAAAGAGAGTAAGCATGCAGTAGCATTCTCAGGTTGCGACAATTAATTTCTTCGTTTAACTTTTCCTTGCAGTTATACAGACAAGAAAACTTGACGACAGTGACGATTGATGGGGTAGCTCTAATCAACGATGTGGCTGATAAGTGGCAGGCCATACTTCAGAAGAAGATGACAGCTGTCAGGGTATGTAAAAGTAATGTTTATTTTAAGCCATGAGGTGTACAGTAAGATACATCATGTAACATTGAGTATGTTTAGACAGACAGACAGACAGACAGACAGACAGACACACACACACACACACACACACAAATACAACAGGTGTCCAAAAACACAATGGAAATGTTAATCTCCCATTGAAGATCTTTTTGAATATAAAAATTTGATGATGTCACAATAGTTTTTTTACACTCCCTTTGGAGAGTGTACTGAATAGCCAGAAATATTTGAGTGCATGAATTTTTTTTTTGTCAATTTTGCAAGGAGCCAAGATTTGTGAAGTGAAATGCATGCATTTAAGTTCCTCTCTTCACTTGTCTGCATTGAATGCCAGTGACAATTCACAAAAATTTCATACTACGAGCAGCAAATATTTCTGGTTATATTACCTACTCTTTTAGGAGTACTTCTCTTGGCCTCACCTGCTCTACCACCGGTGAAGGTTCATATTGGTGATAGAATGTGTATTGTAGTTTGAAAAAAACAGAAAAGAATTTTGAACCAAGAAAAATGTAGCACAGTAGCCTGTCCAGATGAATTGTGATCTGATCAGGGTTGCCCTGCCAGTACAGTAGTAATTTGCTCCTTGTGTTGAATAGCAAATTTGATTACATGAGGCCTGGCCCAACAAGGTACAAGTTGCACCAGAGGACATCACTGTATTTTCAGCTGGAATTATAAAATCCTCCAGATATGCAAGCAAGGAATAGAAAATGTGTCGTGCTTAGTACAGATTTAATGTGACAAAGGCCCTTTGATGTTATTTTCCTATCAATTCAGCCTTGTCATTAGTTTGATGAATTGTTCACTGATGTATACCAGCAATATCACAATTTATTTGCATAGTGGAAAAGGGCAAACTCAGTGACATTTTTCTTGTTTGTTCAGTTGCTACAATGCATTTTGTTGACTCATATTCTATACAGGTGTACAAGCTAGTTGACATTTGTCAGAAGATTTGGTTTTGGCATTTATACATGGTGCAAATTTGCATACACTGTTGTACAACCAGGGTTTTGTGAGTGCATAATTTGTGTCTACACTGCAATAAGTACCTTTTTATTTAAATACCACAGGTATATTTTGCTTTGTTTCCAGCTGTTATATTAATGAGAAGAAATAAATTCCATGCTGAACTGCTGGTTAATGAGTCTTGCACTTCTGACTTAATTGCTTAGTTCTTTTGAAGTAGTATACAGGTTTGTAAGTGTCACTCACAAAAATAGGGAAAAAATGCAAAGTTCAGAAGTAATTTGTTTGTATGAAGGAATGCTTTTGGTTTAACACAACTGCATTATATTCAGAAGGATGACAGAGAGCAAGGTTTTAAGTACATACATATGATCATTATTGGAATAAGGTGTTTTATTATATAGCGAGATCTGCAGTGTAGATTTCAGATATTTGCAGTATTTAAAGCATTTTATGCCAAGTAGTTCTCTGTGATGCTCATCAGTATCAATTTCTACAAGGTGTAGATGTGAACACTTAATCTACTGAGAGCTTTACATTATTGCTAAGTATATATTTTTTATTATAGTCAAGCCAGGCATTTTGGACATTGTGTATGGTGCATACTATTGTAGGAAAAAAAAAGAATTATATACTCTGCCAATTGGCACTCAAGCACACAAAGTGTTGAGCAGGGTTTGGTACTCATATAGTTTACTCTGAACAAGGCATACTGCCTGGTACTGTAGTGCTTTTCAAACACACACACACACACACTCACAAAGGAGTTGAAAAAAAAATGTTGGATATAATACTTAGAGCACTAGGATGTGACAGACAATCATGGACTGAATTCATTGTCAGTTGCCATTGAATACACAGTGTTAACTTCACAGATTGTAAGCTCTTGTACTATAACACAAAGTACTTGTAAGTATTTAGTTTGTGCACTGTTCTAGCTGCAAGACTAAAGGCAAAAGCTGCTTGTGATATGGATGGATGAACATACCTATTATGAATAAACCTGGCATTTCACAACAAGAGATTGTATTGCAATGCTTGGTTATCATGTCAATGTGTGACATTAAATGAAGAAATCTGGAGCATTCCATTTGTCTTGTCTGTACACCAGTCGGGAAAAAAGTGGTCTTGCATATGTAATTTACAGATGTTGAAGATTATGAAATTGAAGTTCTGCCCTTTCTTTGTTCATCTGTTGCAAATGCCATTGTTTATGAAACTGATCCATAGGAACACAAAACCTTTCATTGCTTGTTGCAGTGATTTGTGAGAGACCTACAAATTGTACACAGTGGTATTGTTGTACATGTACATGCACAAAAAATTGCATTTAAATTAAAGGACAAGTTCACCTTCATAAACATAAGGGTTGAGAAAATGCAACAATATTAGTAGAACACATCAGTGAAAGTTTGAGGAAAATTGGACAATCGATGCAAAAGTTATGAATTTTTTTAATTTTTGTGTTGGAAACACTGGATGAGGAGACTACTACAGCTTGTGAGTCATATGCGTACAACAATATAAAGAAAATGTAAAAGAAAATTCAACATATTTTCACTTTTTTCGCATAATAAAAGAGCACTTGACTTGCCTCTTTCTAAAGGCAGGGGGAATAATATTACCCATAACATTTGTCGGTAACGAGTCAGGGGAATGTGTACTTTTTTCAAAAGATGGAATTTTGTGAAATTCTCTTTATATTTTCCTTATATTGTTGTACGCATGTGACATCTAAGTTATTCATACACTGCAGTAGTCTTCTCATCCAGCGGGTACTGCACAAAAACTTCAAAAATTCATAACTTTTGAACGGATTGTCTGATTTTCCTCAAACTTTCAATGATGTGTTCTACTAATATTGCTACATTCTCTCAATCGTTATGTTTATGAAGGTGAACTTGTCCTTTAAACACTAAAAATAAATACATCCCCTGCATACTGTAAACCAGGGCAGCACACTAAACCATTTTTTCTACTGGTCTGACTGACAGGTACATGTAGGACTAGTAGGTACCCAGTTTTTCAACTTTTGACTGGTCAATTCTTAAAAAGTAACTGGTCTGTGTGTTGATATACATATATGTTTGAGAAGTCTTTGCGATGATAAGTCTTGAGCAAAGACTAACCTGCCAGCTGAAGCTGGATGTAACATGATATGCCCCATGTGCAAAGGACACACTGGAAGAAGCAGTTGAATAAAGGCACTCACACAGTTCACATCAACTCTACAATGTCTCCTCATTACTAAGAATCCTCCTTCCCAATTAAAGGCATATAAATGCCAAGACATGGTGTCAGAGTGGTTCAACTGTCCAAGTCATGGTGTCAGTCAACTGTCTACATCATTCTGAAGTACAGAAGGGACTAGGACAAGGAATAATCCACGCAAGAAACAGGCTAGACCGTTTCATTTGAAAGAGTGGAGGATGCATGGAGCTATGTGTACATTAGCATGCTGTACAGTAGCCAAGCAGCAGTGTGTTGAGATGTATTAACCCAGCGTGTGTGTGTGTGTGTGTATGACATACTAGTACCTGAATGTGCATGACTGTATTGTGTGTCCAATGACCTGCATCAGCACTGTGGCAGCTAGGAACAGAAAGTTCTAGAGGCCAACTGACCAGACTGCACAGTGCATGAGGTATTGGGAACACTAGGCTACAGCCAGTGACGTGGCCGTGATAAAGTGTAGACTTGGCTTGGCCTTATATGAGTTAATGTTAGAGCTTCTTGTGAGTTATGTGCCAGCTGGTCAAGCCCATGGGCTAGTGCCTTAAACTGCCGGTGAACAGAGCGATAAGGATTAGGCCTAGATTAGCCACATGTATATGATGCAACATACTCACCTCGTGAAAGTGTCGAATGATTGAGCATAAGTTTACTTGTTGAAAAGATACAGTTTTCTGCTAATTGTTACACTGTTCATGTGAGTGAATGCTCAGAGAGTGAACATGGCAAACTTAACCCAACCAGCACCACTAGATTTGAGGGGTAATTTGTCTGAGAATTGGAAGAGATTCAAGCAAAGATTCACTCTGTATAATGTTGCTTCTGGAATGTCAAGGAAAGATGATAAAGCACAAACATCAATGTTGTTGCATGTGATAGGTGATGCTGCCCTTGATATATACAACACATTCACATTTGCTGAGGGTGATGAGATGAAGTTGGAGAAAGTGCTTGAACAGTTTGAGAAATATTGCACTCCCAAGAAGAATGTCACGTATGAGAGGCATAAATTCTTTACCAGATCTCAGGGTGTGAGTGAGAACATTGATCAGTATGTCACAGAATTGAGAAATCGTGCACAATCGTGTGAATTCGGAGAGTTGACTGATGGTCTGATCAGAGATCAGGTAATTTGTGGAATCACTGATGGTGGCTTGCGTGAGCGTTTGCTCAGAGAGGATGATTTGACACTTCAAAAGGCATTGCAAATTTGTCGTGCTGCTGAAATTACCAGAGCTCAGGCACAAGAGCTTGGTTCAAAGGCAGATGTGTCAGTCCCTGTTGATGCTTTGAACAAAAAGAAAAAGGCAGTCAATCCCGGTAAAAGATCAGGACCTCCAAGGTGGAAGCAAAAAAGTCAAAGTCAAAGTCAAGGTCAGAATTCCCAGGCTTGTGGCAGGTGTGGCAATCGACATGCCATGTATTCATGCCCTGCACAAGGAAAGGTGTGCAAAAAATGTGGAAAAATGAATCACTTCGCGAAGTGTTGCAAAAGTCGTGTTCAGGTAAATGAACTACAGAGTAATTCCAAGGATGAGAGTTTTCTTGTTGATGTCGTTGAGTCACAGGAGTCATGTGACGAATGGAAAGTGAATCTCATTGTGAATGAACGTCAAGTGCTGTTCAAATTAGATACAGGCGCGCAAACAAATCTACTACCAGAGAGTGTGTATCAGACGTTGAAACCAAAACCAAAGTTGTCATCGGCGAATGTCAAGTTGACAGGGTACAGTGGAGTTGAAATTCCAGTGAAAGGTCGTTGCTTTGTACAGGTGAAGCACAAGAATTTGACGGAGAATATGTCGTTTCTAGTGACTCCCGGAAATCGTCAACCATTACTAGGTTTGCAAGCGTGTGACAAGTTGAAACTGGTGAAACGTGTGTTGAATGTCGCAAAAAACACACATGATGAAAAAATGTCGGTCGAAGACTATGAAGACGTGTTTGAAGGTCTAGGATGTGTGCCCGGTAAGCACCACATCACAGTGACAGAAAATGCGAGACCTGTCCAACACGCATGCCGAAAAGTACCGTTTCCGATGAGAGAAAAACTCAAAGAAGAGTTAGACAAAATGGAACGCATGAACGTCATTGAGCCCGTAGATACGCCCACTGACTGGGTGTCGTCTCTCGTGATCGTACAGAAAAAGACCGGTCAACTCCGAGTTTGCTTAGATCCGCGAGATCTAAACCGCGCTGTAAAGCGAGAGCATTTTCAGCTACCGTCGAGAGCTGAAATAACCGCGCAGTTTGCCGGAGCGAAGTACTTCAGTAAACTAGATGCATCCAGTGGATTCTGGCAGATTCAGCTGGATGATGAAAGCTCAAGGTTGTGTACCTTCATCACACCTTTCGGAAGGTACCGATTCCTGAGACTTCCGTTCGGAATATGCAGTGCTCCAGAGGTGTATCACAAGATAGTGCACCAGCTCTTTGCGCATATTCCAGGAGTGAACACAATGATGGATGATATCATTGTATGGGGAGCTACACAGGAAGAGCATGACCTCAGGCTGAAAGAAGTTCTAGAGACAGCGAGAAAGAACAACTTGAAACTTAACCGAGAAAAATGTGAGTTCCGTGTCAACAAGCTGACATTCATCGGAGATGTCATCAGTGATCAAGGAGTTCAGCCTGACCCCAAGAAAGTGGCAGCCATACAGAACATGGAAAGACCACAGTGCAAGCAGGATGTCCAGAGATTCCTCGGCATGATCAACTACCAAGGAAAGTTCATCGCTGACTTGTCAACCAAATCAGAGCCCCTCAGGAGCCTTTTAGAGAAAAGGAATGAGTGGGTGTGGACCGATGCACAGGAACATGCATGGCAAGAGCTGAAAAAAGCCTTGTCAACAGAGCCAGTGCTGCATTTCTACGACTGTGCAAAACCAACCAAGCTGTCAGCTGATGCATCAAAGAATGGGCTCGGAGCAGTGTTGCTTCAGAAGCATGACCAAGATTGGGTCCCCATAGCGTATGCATCTAGAGCCATGACTGATGCAGAGACAAGATACGCGCAGATCGAGAAAGAACTGCTGGCTATCACGTACTCATGTGAAAGATTTCACCAGTACATATATGGACGACAGGTTGAGGTAGAGACGGATCACAAGCCGCTAATACCCCTGTTCGTCAAGCCCCTGTGTGACTGTCCCCTGCGCATCCAGCGACTCCTAATCAGAGTTCAAAGGTATGACTTGAAAGTGTCATACACACCAGGGAAGTACATGTACACAGCGGATACCCTCTCCAGAGCAGTCGACCCAGAGTCAAAACCAGATGTCATGAGAGAGGAAGACATCAAAGTCTATGTAGATGCTGTCGTGATGAACATGCCAGTCACGTCAAACAAACGAAGCCAGTTTGTAGATGAGACAAAGAAAGACACAGCACTACAAGAACTCTTAGCTGTCATCAGAGATGGATGGCCAGAGAGAAAACAACAGTGTCCAGTCTCAGTCAGAGAATACTGGAACATCAGAAGTGAACTGTCAGAGGCACAAGGCATCATCTTCAAAGGAAGTAAGATTGTTGTACCAGCTACAATGAGACGTGAGATGCTGCAAAAGATCCATGAAGGGCATTTGGGAATTGAAAAGTGCAAGAGACGTGCAAGAGATGTCCTGTACTGGCCCCGGATCAACCACGATGTAGCAGAAATGGTGCAAAACTGCAATGCCTGCCTCACGTACCAGCCAAAACAGCAGAAAGAGAGCCTTCAACCTCACATGGTACCCGATAGACCATGGCAAAAGGTGGCCGCAGATCTGCTTACGCTGGACAACAAGGAGTACCTGGTGATTGTGGATTATTTTTCACAGTACATAGAACTGTGTTCACTGTCGACCACAACAAGTAGAGCAGTGATCAACAGTATGAAAGCTGTATTCGCCCGCCACGGAACTCCGTGTGAACTCATCACAGACAATGGACCACAGTTCTCAAGTCGTGAGTTCCAACAATTCACAGCAGAATGGGACTTTCGCCATACGACCACAAGTCCATATCACCCGCAGTCGAACGGACAAGCAGAGAATGCCGTCAAGATTGTCAAAAACCTGATGCGGAAGTCCAAGCACAGCGGACAAGAAGTCCTTCGAGCTCTACAGGTCTACAGGAGCTCTCCACTAGAATGTGGAAAATCGCCAGCAGAACTGCTCTTCAACAGGCGAATCAGAACAAATCTGCCTATGGCCGACAAACTACTTGACCCCCAGCACATCAATGCTCGCTCGGTGAAGGAAAGGAAAGAAGGGCAGAAACAGAAGCAAAAGGAGCATTTCGACAAACATGCTCGTGACCTACCCCACCTGAAAGTAGGAGATCATGTCAAACTCCAAGACATGAATACCGGCAGATGGTCACAAGGTGGTGTCATCAAGAAAACACTACCACATCGGTCGTACCTGGTCCAGACAGAGACTGGCGAGATTCGTCGCAGAAATAGGCGTCATCTTCGACCTGATCCTAGACGAGGCCAAGACGAGCGACAACCAGCGCAGAGGTACGATGACGACGACGACGACAACGTCAACGCCCCGATGGTAGACGAGACTACACGAAATGCGACGTCTGTGAAATCTACCCGAAGTGGACGCATCGTGAAGCCTCCCATCCGCTTAGATTTGTAAATAGTGAAACTGGAGAGGAAGAACTTTTCGCGAATTTGTTAGAGTTAATAGTTGAAACATGATGGACTCTAATGATAATGTAAAGACAGGATTTAGTTAAAATACGCGAAAGATTAAATACGCGCACTAAGAAGCAGTGAAACCCGGTTGTCGCATATGAACTCTAAACATTGAACTCAAAGAACTCAGTTTTGAAACTACAGCAAAGATTTTGGATGTTTGAAACGCACATGCATGAAAGTCAAAAGAGTTAAAGTAAACTCTGAGAGGTTGTCATGTGTATGTAAATAGTCGATAACAATGTTATCTCCTTTTAAAGAAAGGGAGATGTGTTGATATACATATATGTTTGAGAAGTCTTTGCGATGATAAGTCTTGAGCAAAGACTAACCTGCCAGCTGAAGCTGGATGTAACATGATATGCCCCATGTGCAAAGGACACACTGGAAGAAGCAGTTGAATAAAGGCACTCACACAGTTCACATCAACTCTACAATGTCTCCTCATTACTAAGAATCCTCCTTCCCAATTAAAGGCATATAAATGCCAAGACAGTCTGCCAGTGATTTTTACTGGTCAGGGACTGTTGGACCATTGCCAGTGTGCAGCGTTGTGTAAACGTCAGTATTTTTCATGTGATTAATTTTTCGCACTGATCGGCTAAAAAACATATTTGCGGGTTGTCGAATTCGTGCTTCACAATTGTCAACCCATTCACAATGTGCAGAGAAAATTGTGAAGATGGGCGCTAGCCTGAAGTAGCGTGATCATACGCGAAAATTAATGTACAGACTGTACCACAAAATTTTTTGTGTTTACAGTTACATTGTACATGTAGGATACTTATAGGCGTACTGCATCAATATGACAGGGATCCTGCTGGTCATAATTTTGATGCAACGCCTTAATAGTACACAATAAAGACTGGCAACATTAACTGGTACCAGCCACTTTTGTGCTGAAAGCTATGCAATGAATGTATACTGATGTCGCATACAGTATAAGCCAGCATTGTCATACCAAACTTCTGAGCAGAGGCTTGTAAGTCAAGAGGAACTACTTTTGCACCACGATACTATACAAATATCAAAATAGCACAGTCCTTGTTAGAATGCTAAAGGTCATGCTAATGTGTAGGTACATGTGTGTATATAAAGGTAGCGTTGTCTGAGCTGCAGTTTTGATGCTTTACTGGTAAATTCATATATTGAAACTGCCATTTTGAAGTCATGGAGACCAGCTGCATGAAAACATTATGTGTGCTCAAGCTCGCCTAGTGCAATACCTCCTTGATCACATGTGCATGTGTGCTGTACACTATGTGCACAGGATACACAAACACATAGTGTACATGTTATTTCATTGCTGAGAGAGTTGCATTGGCTGTAAATACAACTTTTTAAAGGGAATGTATACCCAAAGAGCAATGTGGATTGAGTGAAAGCAGTAACATTAGTAGAACACATCAGTGAAAGTTTGAGGAAAATCGGGCAATTGCTGCAAAAGTTGTGAATTTTTAAAGTTTTGGTGTTGGAACTGCTGGGTAAGGAGACTACTAAAGGTTATGACGTATGAGAGGACTACAACATGAAGATAATAAAAAGGGAATTCAATAGAAATTTATTTTTCATGAAAATTACACATTCCATCAACTTGATACTGACGTATGTTAAGGGTAGCAATTATTCCCCCTGCTTTCTGAAAGCGGTTAGTCAAAGGTACTCTTTCATTTTGCTATAAAAGTGATTTTTTTTTTGTGGAATTCCTTTTATATTTTCTTTAAATTGTTGTCCACTCATACATCATAACCTCTAGTAGTCTCCTCATCCAGCGGTTCCAACACCAAAACTTTAAAAATTCATTGTAACTTTTGCATTGATTGTCCGATTTTCCTCTAACTTTCACTGATGTGTTCTATTAATGTTAATGCTTTTACTCAATCTACATTGCTGTTTGGGTTTGCGTTCCCTTTTTGATGAAAGGTGCAAGGAAAACAAAAAACACACTATAATTTTAAAGTATATTTACATGCGCACAAATGGAAATAAATTACATGTTGGACAAATAGTGAACATGTGCAATATGATACAGTGTATTTGTTGTGTTCAGAATATGCCATGACACAACAGGTGCGATGAATGAACATTATTCTAAAATATTTTTGGTCATACACAGTATGATGTCTCTGTCATTAATATATCTCAGTATTTAACCAATATTATCTACTTTACATGACATGATATTCTGTGAAAAATTGTATACCCGGTACATCTGGAGTTAAAACGTATGCTGTACATTAATTGTACATGAATGTGACAGAGCAGTAGTCCACCCAAGTTTATATACCGGATACAATATACATATATGACCAGTGTAGTAAGTAAGAATTACATGTAGTATGCATGAATTTGTGTGATGTGTAACAATTCTGAGTGTAAATGCACAAGTTGTAAATCTATACAGTATAAAATGCGAGGATACCTCAAAGCTATGACCGATCAAATGGATTAAAGTAGAGACAAGAAGAATTATGGCAATGTCACTTGATATAAACAGGCAGGAGGGAGGATCAATTTCAATCCAAGCATGAATTGATAACACCCCCAGGATCTCAGATGTTATCATGGCATTAATTAATGTAAGTGGTAGACGCATGCCAATACTTAATTAATCTATCAAATACACTATGATTGTCAGTCGCACTAAAATATGTAGGAAGATTGTCAGTCCGCTTAAATGTAACATGGATCTTAAATTTCTATGTGTTTGATGTGTGTCTGCATCGATGCTCAGATCTGTATTGCTCATTCATTCATGAAACCTGATCTTCCTCTGAATGTCACATCGAGATCTGTCTAAAAGGGTTGCTCTGCAGACTGCTGTCATATTTCAAGTTTGGTAGGAAAGATGCAGTGCTTCAGCTGGACTGTAGTACACACTCCTCACTTTATTCTGCAGTGTTAATGCTATGTCCTGTGTGTCATCATTATTTGTGATGTGTTGGGGAGGGGTTGTACAATGTAGAACCTCCAAATGCAGCACTGACATGCAATTTCTGCGATGGCAATTGTCTAGCCTCCGTGAGCCATCAAGGCTGGTGCTTGTGTGTACCAGAGAGAGAGAGAGAGAGAGAGGGAGAGATGTACAACATATACCCATACACAGTGATGATACTGTATGCTGTCAGTGCAGTGAGGCAGTGTGTGCACTATATGTGTGTGTGTGTGTGTGTGTGTGTGTGTGTGTGTGTTCATGCAAACCTACAGTGTATGTGTGCTATCCAACAGACGCCTCACTCTCACTGCTGGGTGACAAGCTTTGTGGATCTGCCTAGAATTATATGAATTAAACATGAGCTTCTCATACTCTTTGTATACACACAGTGTTAATTAGAGGTTCCCCATTAGATGTGATATGTTCGCATAGACACCAAAGATAACCTCTATCAGAGTTATTACTGAACTTATTTTACAATATAACGCAAGTATACTGCCAGTATGTTTTATTTTTTATTTTTTTATTTTTTATTAGTGTTGACAACTCTGGCCATTTACAAAGTATAAATGTTTGTTTATCAATTTTATCCACTTGAAATGTGGATCGGGAGTAATATAGAACAAATTATGAATATAGACATTTTTAGAAAGTCGCTACATGGATTATATATTTTTATTTTTGTGTTAGAATGTATGATTGGCAGCAATAAGTTTAGCAATGTCACAGCTTTTATGCATTTCTAAAGTAATTATTCCCCAGTTGCTATTTTGGGTATTGGCTTTTCTCATTAAAAAACAGAAATAAAGTTAGTTCCTGAAAGTTTTGCTATAATGGACACAATATGCACCTTGAGGAGAGGTGATTACAGTTGTATGCAGGCTGTAGCTGTATTACAAAACTGTACAAACATGATTATTATGTCTAATAACTGAAAACATATCACATATCATGCACTTTACATTGTATGTATAGGCCTATATGCCAGTCATTCTGATAATATTTGAGGAAGTTGTAAGAACGTAGTTACATGTACTTACATATGTTTTAATTGATGACATCTACATGAATTACAATTTGTAGTGGTCATGAACTATTTCATAAAGTGTATTTAAGAGAAGGGGTATTACGAACTTGCACTATTATTCTTTAAATTTTACTGTGATCGTCTCGTTCTTTAATTACTGCATGAATAAACAGAGACATACCGGAGTTTGATGAGATTGAATACATATTGATCTTGGTTCTGTTTTTTCTTTTTTATACAGAAAATTGTTGACAAGCTAGAAAGGAGCTTTGCAGCATATGAAAATGATCCTGACATCACGGTGAGTTGTGCTTCAGGGGGATGGTATAGCTTTGGTTGTGATGAGGATTCAGCTTTTTATGTTTTGCAAGATATTTAGAAACCACCCTATGAATTTTTTAACCCATTGAGGACGGACTGATTTTGCTACAACTTGCATTTCTCATAGACACTTGCCCAAGTATACTTGGGACTTGTCGTCATTTGGTTAAAGAGCATACAATTCTAAGGATAATTTAAAGTTTATTTGATGAAAATCAAATTGAAATGAAAATGTGCAGAAATTTGAAATTCCTGACCTATCTAATCTCATGTCTGATTTCAAAGCAAATTCTGCCAGTCTGTGCACAGTGTAACTAACTTGGTATACAGTACACTCACAACAGTAAATTGTATGAAAAGGTTGGAATATGAATCTTCACTGTAATCATTGGTGAGGCTACCCTGAGTAAATATGACCTCTTTTATCACACTACTTTTTCTTCTTCTCCTTCTTCTTCTTCTTATTGTTGTTGTTATTATTATTATAATTATGATTATGATGATGGTGATTAATATTATAATTACAATAATAATAATAATAATAATAATAATAATAATAATAATAATAATAATTATTATTATTATTATTATTATTATCATCATCATCATCATTATTATCACCATCATTATTATCATCATTATCATTATATTATCATTATTATGAAAATAATAGAAGTGATATATTTGAAATAAAGCTAGTAATTATAGTACATTGTAGCTTATCAATAAAGACACTGGTTTGCTGTAGCACATGCAGAGAAAATGTAGTCAACTTTTTCTATGCCTATACCTCTTTACCGTCATAATTCTATAAATTGTTTCATTTTCCTGTTCAATGTTTGTAATTCATATCCCTTTAGTATTTCAACTACACGTGCCTTTCTTACCATCACAATTCTATGAATTGTATCATTTTCTGTTCAATTTTTGTAATAAATATCCGTTTAGCAAGAAGATGTGAGTTACCCAAACTCTAAGAACTTGACTGGTGTGGAGCTGAATTATGATGACCGTTTCAAGTCAGATGTCAACCTAAACCAGAGCTCAGTGCAGATTCCCACAGACATCTACAAAGGAGGTAAGTACGATCTTTTTACCTCTGCTGACCTGTGCATGAAAACTTCATCACACTCCAAAGTTTTAAATAGAATAAAATATGATGAAATTTCTAAATGTATTCAACCTATTTCCATCATGTGCCTATTAGACCAGTGAACTCTTATTCAATCTTCAGGTGCTTACAAACACACCCACCAAAAAAAAAAAAAAAAAAAAAAAAGAGAGAGAGAAAAAAAAAGAGATGTGATTCCAAACTTGTTTCATTACATGCTTTCATGCTAATTATGGAAATGTTTTCCCAAGTCTGAGTGTAGAATTAACTTGAATCACATTTGTTTGGCCAGATGTGGTCTACATTGTAGATATGCTTTTCAATCAAGTTTTGCTCCATTTCTGGTGTGCATTTACAATGCAAATGGTTTGACTTCTAATCTATCGTGAAGAGGCAAAACTTAGCTTGACTTTGTGTTCACATGATACATGTGTGTACTCCCGTATGCAAGCATACTGAGAACTGTTGGGAACGTTCATTGATAGGCCATGGCGCTTTTGATGCAGTAGTTGTATGATGTCTTATGCAGTTATGCAGCATGTAATAGCCCATAGCAAAACTTGGAGGCGGTACGTAATGGGATGCGACGAGAATTACATGTATGTGTAGTCTAGCCTGTCCAGACACCATATAATGGTGCCTGATAGCTTGTTGTTCACTGGAGCGAATACTGGAATGAACAAGACTAGAATATACAGAGGGGGAAAAAAGGGAGAGTATTCCACCAAACCGTGGTGCACTACGTTTCAGGCAAATGGGACTGCTGTGACAGCAGGGAAAATGGTGTAAATATGGCATAAGAAATACATTCCTGAAGCATGGTATAATACAGACATGAAGTCCTTTGTAAGTGTGAAAACCTTCTTCATGACTACCTTTGCAGAAGTCATTATCCAGAACAAGAATGCAATTTTCATAATTATACGATGTGGCAACAGCAGAGGGATGCAACACAAAAGATACAACAATGTCATACAGAGTCCAGTGCCTTTTATTGTGGACCCATGTCTTCCTTTGGCAGAACACTGATGAATTTCAGCCTTTTATGTCAGAATGCTGTTATTAATGAAAAGTAGAATGTCAACCACAAAAATTCACGAAATGGAAGCCGTAAAATAAGGCGTATGTGGACCCAGAGATATTTTTGAGTCTGATTTGACTCATGATGCATTTATTCACTCATAGTAGAAGTGAGGATTTTAACCCATTGAGGACGGGCTGATTTTGCTACAATGCGCATTTCCTATAGACACCTGCCCGAGTATATTCATGCAGGACATGTCTTCAACGGGTTAAGATTACATTGCCAAATCTTGTTATTTTGGTCTCCTTTCATCCCTTGTTCACGCAGACAAAGTGATCCTGAATGGTATCCAGGCAACTGAAGATGTTGACAGCGTCTTCCTCGAAAACTTTGAGGAGGATCCCCAGCTGCTGTGGCAATACTTTGGCAGTGCTGATGGCTTTTACCGCTCCTACCCAGGTAAGGCCTCCTTCCCTCCCACCACTTTATTCATGTGAGTCAGTGTATTTAAAGCATGATATTAAAGAAATGTGAAGACGAGGCATTCAAGTATACATCAAACACTTAACTCTTGTAAAGTCTTGTGTACTACTTTACTCTTGTTATGTCTTGTGCTTCTTACTGTAATGCTTTAATTTGACCTTTTCTGTGAACATTTGAGTCACTGCTAGGTGAATGAGCTGCATGAATGCAGTTAGTGATGTTTCATGTTTCAGTGATGTGCAGTTTTAAACTGCAAAAGTTACACTGGAGTCATGATGGAGCCAATACCCTCTGTGGTATTTCTGACACAGGAAAAGGCTATGACTGGAATGGCCTTCAAATGTTGTCACGTTGACATGTTGACATTTTGTTATGAAAGTGAATCAGTCTTATTGTTGCTATCCCATCTTGCTTTTAATTTTCAATGCCCAATGCTTAGGATGTCATATTCTCCCAACAGAACCAAGTGTGGCAGGATTTGATTGATATTGAGTGGTATAGACAATAATGGCCACTGGCCATAACTACACATCAGCAAATTGTATCATTAAGACACATAATGACTATAATTACCAATAGCATTCATTAAAGTATCCAGTTAAGAGCTATATACTATAAAACGAAGGCAATGTAGACATCATAGCTGTAAAACACAGATGTCACGGTGATTAAAGTGTGGCTGCTCACTAGAAGCTCTATGTGATAAAACTGTTGGTATGGTAAGCTTTATTCTGATAATAAAGTGTCTATAGGGCTGCAGATAAGTTATAAAAGCTGTAAATGCAATATGTCATCGAAGAGAATTGACACTGTAGATACTAGCTGAATTATTGTTACAGAAGACAAGTCTATCAAATCAAATGTGATTAGTGGTGAATGAACAAATATATTAGGATAACAGTGTTTTCCTCTAGATGTTCATTTCAGCACGAAAGCAAACTATAACATTGCAAAGAAAGAATTAAAGAAAGAAAGAAAGAAAATTGGCCAAATCCTGCCTGGGATCTTATTGAAGTTCTAAGGTATACACTGTGAGTGTATGTAAAATGATAATGATAACAGTAATGATAATAATAACAATAATGATAATGATGATAATAATAATAATAATAATAATAATAATAATAGTAATAATAATAATAACAAGAACAACAACAACAATAATAATGTTGTTCATGCATTCATATATGTCTAAACCTTCATTTTGTCTGAGATTGCTCCAATATATCATGCAGGAATTTAATATTTAAAATAGCAATTATAATGGAATTTAACCTGAAAATGTGTCTATTTTTTACTCATCTTTCAAAGACCTCATTATGACATGGTCTGCACAGGAAGGGCACAAAGAGTACAAACATGTAAATGATCATTTTCCCTTCCAAAAGCCTCTACTTGGAGTCTTGGAAAGAGGCCATTTTAAGGGGAAATATGTGACTCTTGGGAATGATTGGAGAGAAAGCAGCATGTAATTTTGTAAAGTGCCATTATGCCGTTTCTTGGAAAGAGACAGCTCCCAGTAATAAGCGATCATCATGTGGGAATTTGTCCTTCCCAGTTACATCTGACTGGACTTCTGAGGGAGAGAGAAAGGGTGAGAGAGGGGAGAGAGAGGGAGAGTGTGTGTGTGTGTGTCTGTGTATGTCTGACACTACCTAGTAATGATATTGTAGTATCACATATCACAGTGGAATATTCACTGTATGCTGTATGAGTGACTGTCTGCGAGGCATTGTGTAAATGAAAGGGTATCTGCAGCAAAGCCATGTGCCCTGCATTGCAAGCCTGTGTGACAGTGACCATATTAAATGTCCTATCTGGCCACCTAAAATGTCCTACAGACATTTTGCTCAGAGGCAGGCTATTTGTAGAGTTTTATTCATTTCTTCTTCTTCCTCTTTTCTTTCTTTTTTTTTGTGAGGAAATTAATGGTAGTTTACCATAGCCAATCTTCATACTAATTTGACACTGTGACATGAATGTAAATATGAATAATGTCACAGCATTTCCATTAGACACATGCATTAAATCTTCCTGAATCTATTGAAGTGATTGTTATTGAATGAAGGAATTGTACATAATTGTATCTTCTCTCTTTTTTCTTTTTTTTCTTTTTTTTTGAGAAAGAGGGAGATACAGTGTGCAAGATTACATTAAGTACAGTAAAGTATTTTGCATACAGAGATGGTAAAATGTAGCTTTCTTTGCTTATCATGAGCTGATTGCATTGCATTGTGAGAGCACAAGACCCGTTTGGACCCACTGAATCTGACTTCTAAAGAGCCAGCTTCTCTACCTCACTGAACAATTAAAAAAGAAGGGAATACAAAATAGCTTACAGAGTGTCATGCTATGCACAGACGATTTTTGTTGATGGATCACGCCTCTGCTTGTGTGTGTGTGTGTGTGTGTTTGTGCTGAAAAAGATTTTAGGATTTGTGAGAAAGAGGGTTTAGAGGATAGGCAATGGATTAGAACGTATTGTGGGTAATGAACGCTGTTATCAAATACCAATTGATATTGCTGTCTCATTGATAAGAATAGTTATGTGGGTGAAACTGTAATTTGTGAGAATCAGTTGTAAGGATTGTTCCACAGATTGGACAAAGGTCTAACTCTTGGTTCTTTAGTTTTGACATTTTCAAAGAGGACACTCAAAGTAAACACACTTGAACTGCCCCAAGAACAGGAGAGTGCTTACAGTTTAATATGAACAGGTCTTTATCCAGTTACTCACTTTTTACATCTGCCACACTCTATCTCTTTCAGCTGGGCCATACATAGATGGCTTATATGACGCCCGTTTGCGGAAATGGTAAATTTGATTTGGTTTTGAATGAGCCCGATCATCTGGTTGTTCACAAGAGACAGCTAGATGATAGTCATGATTTATCGTTTGTTGCCCAGACGTTGTTGTTTGCACTTGTCAATCTTTTACCTTTCTTTGTACTAACATCACCATAACCATTTATACAAAGAGAAACAGTTTTGTGTATGGTCAAATCAGGAAGTGATTGACATATATCAAGTGGTGTTTGTCAGTGGTCTTTATTTTTTTTTCCTCTTCTCATGTCTCATGTTTAATTAATATGAGAAACTTGAGAGCACAGTTAGTTGATATCATTTTCATCAAAACACTTTATTGGATTCATTTTTTTTTGAGGGGGAATCAAAGTCTATTATTGTTGTTAACTTTGTTGCAAGGGGTTAAAATGTGAACCTGCAATACAGAATAAAGCTTCGCTAATATACAGCAACTTCTGGCAGAAGTAATGGAAGACTTGCCCCCTTCCATTCCCCCTTCCTTGCTCCCCTCCCCCCAAAAAAGGTGTTTTTTTTTCAACCAAGAGGGATATGCATTAGTTCTGATGATGTTGAATAAGCTGAATTTGTGTTATTAATTATCCCAGAAGTTTTCCATAAAGCAACAATGCAGCAAAGTTTAGAAACACACAAAGAAGTTAAAAGCAAGCATGTGGCTTTTTTCAATGTCATCTTCAAAATTCCAGCTGCTATAACAAGAGAGACTGGCTGCAAATCAAAAATTGAACCTAGTCCTCAGTGCAGCATGAAAACTTTATACTCACCTGCTATGCATATTGGCTTGGTTTTAAAGCAATAAAAGAGTATGAAACTAAATATTCAGGAACTAATCCCGGCATGAATTCAGCCATTTTGTTTTCCCCACCTGTTGGGTCACATGCGTGAGACCAATCTGATGCAAAGACAGAAAGTAAAATCTGGCAGTCCTGTCTGAGCATTGTATACCTAATTATAGTAATGATTGCTGTGTTGTGCGTGTGTGTGTGAATTTGAATGTCTTTTTGACATTTTCCAGACTTATGGTGACCATTCTTTCTGCATCCATTCATCACAATGCTGATTTCAGTGTACATTGCATTTATCATCCAAAGTCAACATTGTGGTTTCATCAGCTCTCCATTATCAGGCCCAGGCTGGTTTATAGACGCGTATTATATATACACCGTAATTGTCATGAATTTTGCAAGTCAACAGTTATCTCTAAAGTATAAGTGGAAAATATGTGTCGTTCACAAATTTATACATGGTATATCAGCTATTCATTCTGATACTGATGTAGGTATACTGTACATTGCGTTCATCCAGACCAGCTTGTCATGATGTGATATGCTATCTTATATATTCTCACAGTTGAACACAGGACTGGGCATGGGTTTTCAGATGCTGTATGTGCCATAATTTGCATGGTGGTTGTATTTTCAGAAATTTTGCTAGTCAGCGAAGTGTTTGCAAAATACATTGCACAAAAGCAACAAAGTGTTGTTGCTGCTAGCACAAATGTAATTTGTGTTATCTCCGAGAATGTAAAATGCTAAGTTTGCATCTTGAAGAGAGATGATTCATCCAATGTACAACTGTATTCCTTATTCTGTCACTCAATCATGAATTCAAACACTCCCGAGATTGTCTGACATGTCCTAATTTGCAAAATATCTTCTTTGTCTTTTGTAGAATAAGAACTTCTTTAAGACTCCACTATATTATTATCATATTCATGAAATGTATGGCCTATTGGTACATTACGGCACATTTATTCGAAAATTACATTCATCATCTGGGACATACCTCCTTCATGGAACATGTGAAGAATATCTATATGCATTCATTATTCCAAGGTGTTCAATTATTCCAACATGCTGACCCCAATCTTTTTTCCTGGCAAACCTCGTGGTGGATTGATGATATTACAGCAGGAAATCATTTTTTTTTTTGTATCTGAATATTGCAGTAATGAAGAGCTTCACAACGCTTTTATTGCCCAAACACGCACCCATGCACCCATGCACACATTCATTTACAAGTTTATTATATGCATGTGTCCTCTATATTTAAAGTAAAGAACACGATGCTAATGTGAACGTACCTAGCAGGTATGTCTCATACACATGCTGCAGAAAATGCTTCATAACCGTGTGTACAAACGTATTCTGTTTCAGCAAACTTGGATGATTTACATCTAAATAGCACCTAACTCGCAAAATTTGTCAGAATAAAAACCTCGCGAAATATTCGGCGTATACACTATTTTTCTCCAACTATCGAATGCAATTGCCACCGTTATCAGTGTAGAAGTGAGGGTTTTTTTTAATGTTAGAAGAAGGTTATGAAAATATTTATAACAGCAGCAACAGCAGTAAAGAAGAGAAAGTATACTGAGGCAGTTTCACTGGTTTTTGGTTCAAGTGACAAAACCATACAAACCTGCTGAAGAAATTATGATTCAATAATTACATAATGCACAATACATTTTTTGTTTTGGCTAAAGGAATACAGGAACAGAAACAATAACAGTAGCAACAACAACAAAACCACAAACAAAACACTACACTTACATAACACATTAGAATGATATTCCACCGCAATCCAGCGCTGACGTTATATCCTCACAGTGGAGCTGCACCTCATACTTCATGTATTCATGCAAGATGACTGTCATCAATACACTAAAAAAACAAAAACCAAAGCAACAGTTCCATTGAAATCATACATGCAGTAGAAATGTTACAGAGTATTACATTTTAACACAGTGATGTCTGTAGCACAAACAAATGAAAATTCTCCAGTAGATTTTTACTCTATAAAAAGATACCATAAGACATGCCTTTGGATGAATTGCTAATCAGCAGCAACCCTATTCCCCCTAAAAATGTGTTTTTGTTTTGGTATTGCAATTCTACAATTATTAGAAGGAAGTGATCAGTAGTGAATTCTTCTTTATTCGATTTGAAATATTAGAAATTCTATAGGAAAGACTTTTGCACTGGCTTACAGGAAACTTGTTACGTGATGACATGACCACATTATAACTGTCGTGCAAAAACATAAATAACCTTTCAGATTTTTTTTTTTTTACCTTAAGTTTCATACTTCATGTATGACATCAGTGATCCCGATGACGCTTCTTGTGTCATGTTCTGTCTAACAGTATATTATTGTGTTTCGTTTGTTCGATTTATTGCAATGGACTTGATTGCATAGTGGATCAATTAATAGTTTTAACCTGTTGAGGATGGGCTGATTTTGCTGCAACATGCATTTCCTGTAGACATTGCCCAAGTATACTCTGGAATCATCGTCAACAGATTAAGGGGGACTGGGATAGGGTGGATATTGACGGCTGTACATTAGGCTTGGTGACAGAGTTTACCTCTGAAAGAAAATGTGACAACTGTGCTCCTGCTTAATGAGGATGGGGGGAAGAACTTTTTTGGATTTTTTTTGTAATTTTCATATATTGTAGACCACGGTGTGTTTGTAGACTTACAGACTGGCACAAATGTTTGATAACCTTTCTCTCTCTCTCTCTCTCTCTCTCTCTCTCTCTATCTAGTATATATATATCTTTCTATCTTTCTCTCACTTTCTTGCCTTGTCAACCGTGAGTTGTTTTGAATATCAGTCAAAGAAATCCGCCAGTTGCCTGTAATGTCTTCTTTGCACTGCCTCCTGTCAAATAAATCCTTGGGTTATATTGTCGTGTATCCTTCAGTATGTATCTTTCTCACTGTTTGGTAAATGCATAAGCCTTGGGTATTCTTCAAGGCATCTTGTGTCAAGTTTTTATTTATTTTTTTTTCAGGTGTTTTGAATCCCACTCAAATATGTCACACCTCATGGTCATCATTGAAACTATTTCATTTTTTGAAAGAAATTTCCCCATAGCAGGCCTCTGGTGAATTACTGTCTTTCTGCTGGTATAAATGTATGTTACTGATGGTCTCTGCATCTTTAATCACAAAACTTGGAGAGCCTTTATGCTATGGTCAGTGGCCCTAATTTTTGGTCAAATTTCAGATTCATCTATTAAATCAAATGGCATAATTTATATGCCAAATATTTTGAGAGATGTTTACTTTTGCAAATTTCATGAGAGAGTGCTATTGATGAATTCAAAAACATGCGAAAATAGTGTGATCCCAACATGAATGTTTGGTAGCATGCATGCATATACTTCTCTGTTTAATACTGTATTCCACAATCACAAATTTTCAACTTCAGACTTGCTAAATATGTATGTTGTATACAGTACTCATCTTGTGCTCCAATAAGTATAGAGCACCAAAGAGCACCTTGTTGATCTGTTACCAAGTGCTGATAGTGTTTCATATGTAATCCTTAGCAAACATCAGCAGGAGATTTCACATGCATTTGTATCTCGGGACGAAATATCAGCTGGTACATGTATTATTCAAAGTTCACAGAAATTGCAAATCTCAGCCTTTGGATGCTGTTTGAAGTGATGGTATTCGAATGTTCATGGTGGTCTGAGTAAATTTCTTCAAGAGACATTGGCCATGGCAGTTCACCTGCTATTCATAGCTTTCCATCCAATTACACACATTACGTGTATTGTCTATTATGTATGTTTGTATATATGTGTGAGAGATATCATGTGTCAGGGCTCTGCATCATGTTCATGTATCATGTGCTATTACTTCGTTTCTTCCTCCTAAATATGCTCCCTCTCATTGTAGCTCGTCAGTCCGATGGTGATGATGTTTCTTTTACCTATGATGCCAGAACAAGGCCATGGTAAAAAATAATGATAATAATAATAAAAATAATAAAAAACAAACATAAGTATGTTTGTATATTGATGGGTGGTTCAAGTTTCACCAGCTACTTAAAATCCATCCCTCCCCCCCCCCCTCCATCTTCCATTTTTAATTCAGACCTCTCTCTCTCTAGAAAAGCATAAATTGATACATACAGCTCGGTGTGTGTGGGTGTGTGTTTCTCTCTGTTTCCTCCTGGGCCACCCATGTGGTGCACTAAAACCTTAAAGATTGATGTAGTTATTGTATCTGTTTGAAGGTTGTGGGGGCTCTTGCTGAATGTGCAGACTTAACATGAATGCATTTAAATGAGAGGAATTTCTATTTTTCTGACAAAGCAAACCTTTTCAGAGCAAAATTTTTTTGATGGAAGATAATGAAATGTACAGAAATGACAAACAAATGTATATATAATTTGCCATAAAATTTTGATCAGACAAGGGTCTATTGACTAGTAGAATTCATACTAATTATGTCAATTCAGTTTGATTATACTTTATTTCCATCCAAGAAAATATGATACATCAGGCAAACTCTTATTTCTTTTGCCAGATTATATTGTTTAACATTTTGTAAGAAACACAAGTCAATATTATACAAATGAATGTATAATGAGAGAAACAGTGCATACGTTGCAGTGGTAACAAAAAGTAAATGCAGTGATGGAAAAGAGTGATGTACTGAAAAGTAGAGATTGGAAGGAATAGATCACTCCAAAAACAATCTGCCAGTAACATCCAAAATGTATTTATATATGTACAGTTAGAACATTTGATAACTGAAATATATGATGCAGGTAATATAAAAGCATTTTGTAAATTGATAGTACTTGATGTAAGCTACATAGGAAGTGAAAACTTGAAATAAGATATCAATATCATGGCACAGACACTACAATACAGAGATTAATCAGCTGAAAATGTGCCATTGATTGCAAGGAAATTTGTATTGTAGATTTTTTTTTTAATCAAAAACTTAGAAGAAGATTATACTGTAAAAGGGGAAATTTTCGCGGTGTTGAAATTTTTTCGCATTTCGCGCAATAGGAAACCAGTGCAAAAATAAATATTTTTGCTCACTATACGTTTCAGTAGTTCATGTCTTGATTCCGCGGAATTAAAAACCCGCGAAACTCATCTTACCCGGCTGAGTGAGAAAAATTACTCACGCGAAAATATCCACTTTTACAGAAGGCTTAAAACAAGTGCCGTATGAGAATTCTGTATTAAACATAACTTTCCAAAAACCCCTGTCTGCTAGGTCACGTTGCAACACCTACTAGAGAAAAAGAGAACCAATAACGAAAGGGGGAGATTCGACTGACCAACAGAAAAACCACTCGACATAGAGTTGACACAATTGATCAAGCCACTTGTATGAAAATATCTATTTTGGTTCAAGTATAAAGTATAGTTTTGATTTCTGTTAGGTTTTTGAAAAAGAATTATGGTAAAACTGTGCTCACTGACCTGCTTAGTGATTTTCAATGAATGGACAAACATAAACTGAATACACAAGCACACAAAAGTTATGATAGTTAATAGTCCAGTCAAAATAGGGTTTCACCCACCACTAATTGCAACAGTATGAATTCCACTGCAGTGCAACTTGTTATGGGCTCCTAAACACCATACTAAAAGTCCCAAGAAATCCAATGGGGTAAAGTGGCTAAATTTGCATAATATGCAAATTAGCTCCATAATGATAAAAATACAGTGTTTCCATGAAAACTATGCTTCTAGGTTTCAGATTGGAAAACCGAAAGTATTTTAACATATGTTTACAATGTCAGCTAGTGCGATGCAAACATTTCCATGGACATGATCTGGGCCTCATTTGCATAATATGCAAATTAGCTCCCATAATGATAAAAATACAGTGTTTCCATGAAAACTATGCTTCTAGGTTTCAGATTGAAACACCGAAAGTGTTGAAACTTATGTTTTCAATGTCAGTTAGTGCGATGCAAACATGTCTATGTACATATTCTGGGCCTCATTTGCATAATATGCAAATTAGCTCCAATAATGATAAAAATACAGTGTTTCCATGAAAACTATGCTTCTAGGTTTCAGATTGGAACACCCAAAGTGTTGAAACATATGTTTGCAATGTAAGTTAGTGCGATGCAAACATTTCCATGTACATATTCTGGGCCTTATTTGCATAATATGCAAATTAGCTCCAATAATGATTAAAATACAGTGTTTCCATGAAAACTATGCCTCTAGGTTTCAGATTGGAACACCGAAAGTGTTGAAACATATGTTTGCAATGTCACTTAGTGCGATGCAAACAATTCCATGTACATAGTCTGGGCCTCATTTGCATAATATGCAAAGGGTACCGAGCCAACGGAATATTCAAATGCACCAAAGTGCCCGATATGAGCATATCAAGAGTGTTCAAATGTGACATTTCAGTTTCTCTTCACCAAAACAAACTTTTCAGCATTAGAAACCTAGCATGAATAATTTTAAGCGAATAATAGTTTGTTATCAGAAAGATAATGATAGCTTATCCATTAATTACGTAGAATCAAATAATATAAACAACTGTCAACATCTATAACTTGTCCAATTTTGTAATTAATGAACTCTATTTGGAGAGGTACTTATTCGAATCTGGATGATTCAGCTCTTGCACCCTTGAGGGTTTTGAGATATTGAAGATAGCACAGTCAAAGGAAACTCTGTGGGTAGTGACCAAAGTTACCCCTATCGATCATATCCCCACGGCCATTTGCAAAACATGCATCAACCAACGCGATTTCCGTTGTTCTAAGCGTACAAGATTTTTTTTTTTTAAGTCGTTTGGCCGTCTAGCAAAGACTATTTCTATGAAAGTATATCTTTAAAAAGTGGTGCACATGAGTCAAAGCGACTCGGAGGGAGGTACCCGAATTTATCCCTATACCCTCACAGCCCGGTACAAAACACAGTATATACACGTGAATACACCCTCTATAACCCTCTATAACGTCCTTTTCGTTTCATTTCCATTAAATTTCAGTGGAAGTTATAGAAGAATTATTGTTCTACAATATCTATAAGATGAAAAGGTGAAATCCTAAAGGCAATGAAAAACATGCAGTATATACAACAGCGAAAAAAATGTTCCATGGGTACATGCCTCTGAAAAGTTCTTCCGCCTGTCTAGCACATACTCTTTTATTTTCGTAAAATGCAATTCAGGTAATACAGGAGACGTTGCTTTACAATATCTATATTGTCAAAAAGTTGGACATTCAAACGCAAGCCCTTGGGAAGTGCCCAAATCACCCATACCTTGACCTTCGTGGTCCCAAAACAGGTTAACAAAACATGCATTATATGCCAAAGCAAATTCAGTTGTACATGCACGTAGAAAGTCGTTTTGCCGGGTTGTAAATTAAAACACTTTACTTTTCATGATTTTTAAATGGTAGAGACACTGCTTTACAATATTCATATAGTCAAAGGGGTGCACACTCAAAGGCCACCGAGTGGGATGTGTTCAAATCATCCAACCCCCAGGGCAATATAGGAAACATGCACTATCATTTAGCACGAATATGTTCCAATTTTCCAACGGTTGTACAGCAAGTAACCTATTGTTTTCAAGAAATGCAATATAATTAAAAGAAGAAAAAATTGCTCTACCTTAACCTTATTGTCAAAAGGGTGAACATTTCAAAGCAATCCCTTGGGAAGTGTCCAAAATTACACCTCCTCTCAAGCCCCGTAATTACAACACACGGATACTATGAACGCAAATACTGACGTTCTTTGGTACATGGTTTTAGAAGTAGTTCCGGCAATACAGCTACACACTTTTATATCGATGAATGTCGTGGAAATGATAGAAGAAGCATTGCTTCACAATATCTATTCAGTGAGAGGATGCACATTAAATTCCAATCCTGTGGGATGTGCCCCAAAGTACCCCACCCTCACGGCAATATAGAAAACATTGAATATCATTAACGCGAATATACTATATGTTCCAAACGTACATGTTTCAAACTTCGATCATGCCATGCAGCATGGGCACTTTTGTTTTCAAAAATACATTGTAGTTAATAGAGGAGACATCCCTTAACGATATCCATATTCTCTAAAGGGTGAACATTAAAGGACAATCCCTTGGGAATGGTCCAAAATTACACCTACGCTCACGCACCCTTAAGACAAAACACAGATATTAGCAACGCAAACACCGTTGTTCTAGCGTGGATGGTTTTAAAAGTAGTCCCGGCAATACAGCGAATACACTATTTATCAATGAAAAGTTATGGAAATGATAGAAGAGGCTTAACCTTACCAGATCTATACAGTGAAGAGGATGCACATTAAATGGTAACCCTGTGGGATGTGCCAAAAATATTCAACCCTCACGGCAACTTAGAAAACATATAATATCATACAACGCGAATATGTATATGTTCCAAACGTACATGTTTTCAAAATTCCATCGTGCTGAATAGCAAAGGCACCTTTGTTTCCAAGAAATGCAACTAATTAATAGAGGAGACATTGCTCTACAATAACTATATTGTCAAAAGGGTGAACATTCAAAAGTAATCCCTTGGGAAGTGTCCAAATTCACATCTACGCTCACGCCCCCTTATTACAAAACACAGATATTAGCAACGCAAATACCGTTGTTCTAGCATGAATGGTTGTAAAAGTAGTTCCGGCAATACATCAAATACAATTTTCATCGATGACAAGTTATGAAAATGATAGAAGAAACTTAACTTTACAAGATCTATACACTTAAGAGGGTGCGCATCAAACGGCAACCCTGTGGGATGTGCCAAAAATACTCCACCCTCACGGCAATAATAGAAAACATATAATATCATATAACGCGAATATATATATGTTCCAAACGTACATGTTTTCGAAATTCCATCGTGCCGTATAGCAAAGGCACTTTTGTTTCCCCAAAAAATGCAACTAATTAGTAGAGGAAACATTGCTCTACAATAACTACATTGTCAAAAAGGTGGACATCCAAAGGTAATCCCTGGGGAGGTGTCTGAATTTACACCTACGCTCACGCCCTTTATGACAAGATACGGATATTAGCAACGCAAATGCAGTTGTTCTAGTGTGAATGGTTTTAAATGTAGGTCCAGCAATACAGCAAATACACTCTTATATCAATGAAAAGTCATGAATATGATAGAAGAAGATTTGCTTTACAAGATCTACACAATAAAAAGGGTGCTTATTGAAGGGCGACCCTGTGGCGTGTGCCCCCGAAATGCCCTTTATCCTCTTGGCAATATAGAAAACATATAATATCATATAACGCGAATATATATGTTCCAAAAGTACATACTGTCAAAATTCGATCGTGCCTTACAGCAAGGGTATTTTTGTTTTCAAGAAATGCAATGTAATCAATACAGGAGACATTGCTTTACAATACTTACATAGTTAAAAGTGATGCACATTTAAAGCGGCCCCTTGGGAGGCGCCCAAAGTTACCCCCTCAACCCCGCGTCCCCATATGCAAAACGTGCATTGTGCCAACGTGAGTACTGTTGTTATGAATGTACTCTTACAGTTACCGCTAATTTGCATTTTATGTAAATTATTTTTGTACGACCAATTCGAAAAGGCATCTATCGTGTTCATTGACCTACAAAATATAAGTTTATACATTTAAATCTTTAAAATTGGATAACGGGAAGCTGAGATCTGTCAATTTCCTCTCATTTCAGGTGCTAATTTGCATATTATGCAAATTTTACTAAATTGCCCCGCTGGATTTTTTGGGACTTTTAGTATGGTGTTCAGGAGGCCTCAACGACTTGCTCTGCAGTAAAATTCCTACTGTTGCAATTAGTGGTGGGTTACCCCCTAAAAATCGCTAGATTGACTGGACTATAAATGCTGAAGTTTTTTATACATACATGTATGTATGCCTATGACCAAAATCATGCCACTGAACAACTGGCCAAATGAACATATTCTGACACTACATGGTTTAATATTCTGTACGAGCTGAAATTTTCACGGTGGTTTTATTTTCGCGAATTTCGCGAATCGCCTTTGAACCGCGAAAATAACAACATGCGAAAATAACAACGCATGGATAACTAAGTTCAGTTAGACCCTCGCATTCGCGAAATTAACAACACGCGAAAATGTCCGCCAAGTAGCAATTCGCGAAAATATCTGTACGCAAAAATTTCAGCTCGTACAGTTGAATTGTATGATATGTCTAGTCGCCACATTCATGTTTTCAAAACAGGTACATTGTAGCATTCTTACTTAATCACAGTAAATTTGTAGCTTTTAAATACATGATTATGCAATCCTATACACAATAACAGAGCCTCTGGTGGTACTGATGACAATGAGCTTTTTTTTTTTTTTTTTTTTGGCCAATCTGGAAACACGCTCAGCTATATAGTGCATGCTAACCTCTGTGGTCTGGCATCTTACAGAGCACTATTTGTATTGCATAATATACACATATCAGGTTTGCTCAGGGTTGTGACAGATTTGATACAGAGGCATACTGTAGAAATCATTTAACCCTCCTTTCCAATACTGCCTTCTGCTGACATTTTGTTTATACACCCCTATTCCCCCTCCCCCGACATTTCTTTCCATAAGGATTGACTTGAATTGAGTTGATGTGATTTATTGACTGAAAATAGCAGCCCAGAGGCTGAAATACATTCAGTTTTTTTTTCAGGATACTAATGTGGTGGTCTCTTGTCCTTCTAGAGGTCCTGGAGACAAATTGAGACAGCGGAGTCTTGATCATGAAATGAAGATGATCTGCTTGTTAGTTCCTGGATGTGGGGAGTGATTAACTTCATTAATCAAGCTGAGGGAGTTTATAGTTTGTAGCAGTAAAGGTCATCTCTACAAACTGGTACAAACCCCCCCCCCCTTGATTTCTTGCCGCATTATGGTACCAGGACCCCTTAACATTTCTTCTCCTGATAACATGCAATATACCCCAATAATAAACGCGTACCTCCTCTCTAGCTTTGCATATTCTGACGTGAATAAGGTGATCGCTTTGTGTGTGCATCATAAGAGGTGAAGTAAAGTACGCAGAGTCTTTTTTTTTTGCCTGATTTCTTGCTGCGTTGTGGTACCAGATCCCTTAACATCTCTTCTCCTGATAGCGTGCAATATACCCAATTAATGAATGTGTACCACCCCTCTAGCTTTGTGTTCTCTGATGCGAGTAAGGCATCACATTGTGTGTGGATCATACGAGGCAAATTTAGTACACTGAGTCCCACGTGTCATTCAGAGAAGCATCGGTTTGCCCATCAAGAGCGCCAAGGTTAAATCTGATATTTGTGTGCTAATGATGGTGGGGCAGTGCTTTTAAGTATTACGACACTTGCGCCACTTAGGCGTGGCATTATTTTGCATAATATGTATAATATATCAGCTTTAATATACCATGCTCACATAGACATTTTGCTGCAATAGTATCAGCGGTCACATTCTGTAGATACACATGTTTGATGTGTAGTTGTGAACATATATTATGCAGGGATTGTATTCACCAAGCATTTGGTATTAAAACTGACCACCTGTTTGGGTTTGCTGTGATTGTTGATGCTGACTACAACAAAATAACCACATCCGGTTTTTTGTTTTAATCAGGATAAGTGGTTGATCTCATCACCCTTCTTATCTAATCTGTTGTTTGTGGTGTTTAGAAATAACTTTATTAAGCTAATACCAGCTACTTTGCTCTTCACTCTTCCTTCATATAATCAAGTGTGTGCAGAGGACAGCTCTAAATATTTCATCAGGCTTAGATGTGAAACTAATACTTTGACATTGTATTTATTCCCCCACTAATGCATGTGCGTAACATTCATTGATTATAAAAAAACAACAAACAGCAACAAACATCCAACATTTACCTCTCTACTTTTTCAGTGGATATGATATGTTTTTTATTTCCACTTTACACTTGAATGTTGATTCATTTGGCATCTGTTTGCATCATGTTTTTGATACTGGGTTTTCTTTAAACTGCAAGACATGATACAATGTAAATGACCATTTCTGGTATGCATGACAGAGAAGTATGACAACTTTCAATGCATGTTGAATGCAATTTTGGAGATTCGACAATACCTTTTCAAACCATAGGGACCGATAGACAGTTACTTTTTTTTTCTTCTGAGTACATGCCTTTCATTTGAAGAAATATGCACATGCCCCATTTATGGTCACATGTATTGTATATATATGTGATGTAACACAAGATATACTGATGAAGATTAATGGATATTCTTGCAGTTGTTTGTGATTGTATTTATGCTCATTCAAGTTTTTGTCAGATTAACTCCTCGCTCCCCAGTTGATGCTTTGTAAAAATGTATGGTTTGGAGAGACAGTGGGGCTGCCATGAGGGTCTTAATAATGACAAATTTTAATGAAAAAGACATTGAATTCCTCCTTGATAAAGTGCAATCTGGAGGAAAATAAGTTTTTTTGAAGACACAAAAATATAAAACATTATAGCTTGCAGGAGGAGACAACCATCTCTATTGAAGTATATATGTTTCACCAATGTTATATCAATGCTATTCCATATTAATACCTCACGCTCATCTTAAAATGCTTTCCTTTATCTTGCCTACATGTATATGTCAAATCACTATTGGGGTCCTGTTGCAAATGACTCTAGTTCAGTGAATCTAATGCAATTTGGCCTATGTATAACAGCCAAATAGAATGATGCATTCAGAGATTTGTGCTTGATTTTGTGGACTGCAGTCACTTGCAGATACTTCACCCATTGAGGCCTATGTACGTTCCTGTTACGACCAAAATCACACTGAGAATGATAGCATAAAAGAACCAATCAATTAATGTTCAGGCGGTTTATTAACAGTGATATTTTGGGTACAGACAGTGATCAATAGAAACAATTATAAATCAGAAATGGAATCATGTACATGCTTACAGTCAAATCTGAAATCACAAGGTCCCTGCAATCCCCTTGAAATGTCCTAAGATGATGTTCGATGCACAGATGAATGATCCTTGAGGTTATGGTGATCCAAGGTAAAATCCAAGGTATCAATCCACAGTGACATGTGTAGAATCCAGACATTATGACAACCGCGTCCAGTCGACGGGTGAGTGATAATCCAGCAAATGATATCCAGCTAGGAATCCAGCCCGTCACAGCTTTGACGTAGCGATGTCCACTGACATGAGAATGGAGTCTGTCACCAATATAGGCGAATCAATTCTCTGCAGGCAAAATGTCTCCCCTAAATCGCTGCCAACAGGTAACTTAATTGTGAGCAATCCTCAAGATCTCACCACGGTAACTGGGAGGGACAACAACTTGACAGACCACCGTCCAATCCTCATCAGCTGGCCTATGGGGAGGTCTCCACTTCCTCATCAAAATGCCATCTTTGACATAATAGCACTCAGGGACCCTTTCAGCCTCAGCCTCAGAACACGCTGTCTGAGACAAGCCTTTCAACTCAGAGTCTGCCTGCTGTGCTTCAGCCAAGGAAGACTTGCTAAACAGCCCATCACTGTTAGCCTTGGAGCCTAATACAGCAACCCCATCATTCAAATCCTTGAAAAAGATTTCTGCCAACCAAACACCGGAATTCTCCTCCACATCAACAGAATCCGCATCATCTTGAACAGCTCTATGAGCCTGAGGCCTAGTCACAACACAATCTGGGAAAATCCCAGGAAACTCCTCCTGCAACTGTTCAGTTTCAGCAACCACCACTGGTTTATTCAAAGCAACTGGAGACACAACCACCTTGTCCCCAGCCAAATCATTCCAAAACAGGAAATCAATCCCTGCCATAGGCAACTCAGGAACAGCTCCAACAGTAACAGGACCAGAAACTAGGTCACACTTCAAATCCACTCTATACAGTAGAACTGACATATAACTGCCATCGACAGTCTGAATCAAGACTTTTGCATTCACTGCACTATCTGGTGGAAAAGTCATACCGCCATCCACCATCAAAGACTGAGAGGCCCTCGTATCCCGCAGGATGACCACTGGCTTACCTGCCTCAACAGAAGTACATGGGGTCACCTCACCATCAAACAGAAAGCTACGATAGCTCTCATCCACTTGCTTAGTCCTATCTTTGAATTTGGGAGATTGACTTTCAATGGCATGTGTTTCACTGAACGGGACACTATTTTTGGGTAGGACACTTTTTGAGGTAACAGATTCCACCTCCTTTGTTGCATAGTTTTGCAACTTCCAACATTGCGACTTTATGTGCCCTGTCTTGTTACAATGAAAGCATTTGATGACATTTGTACTTGTACTGGACCCTTCGTCAGAGTGAGGCTTTGGTGCCAATGAAGTTGAATTTGTGCCTTTATTTTCAGAACCAGCATTCTTTGGATTGCTCGACTGATTTTTGTCTCTCTTGTTTCCAGAGAAATTCCTGAAAGGTGGTTTGTTCTCATTTCTATGGATGAGCTCATAATCATCAGCCATAAAGGCTGCTTCGTGCTAACTTGTCGCTTTGTGATCTTCCAGATGCAACCTCACACTGAAAGCAACACTCTTTTTGAATTCTTCCAAGAGAACAACCTCACGTAGGTTATCAAAATCCTGATCCACTTTCAGGGATCTGTACATATATCAAACATCACTTCTTTTTCACGAGGAAACTTAACACATGTCTGGCCTGGTTTGTGGTACGAATTTCTGAACTTGCGCCTGTATGCCTCTGGCACCAACTCATAGGCATTCAACACTGCTGTCTTGACTGTAGCATAGTCACGTGATTGCTCTTTGGAAAGAGATGAATACACATCAGCTGTTTTGCCAACAAACATACTTTGAAGGAGCGAGGGCCAAAATTCCTGTGGCCATTTCAAACTGTCAGCCACCTTCTCAAATGACACAAAATATGCATCAACTCTATTTTCTTCAAACTTTGGCACCAATTGAATGTTCTTGGCCAAATCAAATTCAGGGGGAGCCCTTTCACGATTTCCAACAATCTGTGCATGAGCCAATTCCATCTCATGCAATTTCACTTGGTGCTCCATTTCAAGTCTCTGCATTTCCATCTCTCTTTCCTTCGTTTCCATTTCTCTAACTCTTTGCTCTTTCTTTTTCTCTAGCCCTTTCTCTTTCCTTCATTTCTATTTCTCTAGCCTGTTCCCTTTCCTGCATTTCCAAAGTATGTCATTAGCTTTGTATGGAAGTAGGTTGCCATCGGGGAAAATGACAAGAGTTAAGCAACAGATCCCAGGTGATATGATCCATGACATAATCCTGCAAGTCATTACTAACCCCTCTACCAGATCATTACATTATCATGCACTGGTTCCTCTGTCCCTTAACTAACATGGTTAGACTCCTTCCCCCATTCCCTCTTTCAGCGAAGGAGTGGGTATCTGCTGGTGACCAAGACAAAGACCAGTATGATGTGCGGCGTAGGGGCTGGTAAGTGAGGCTACTAACTCTTAAGCGCAGCAAATATCTAGTCCCTGCTTTCTTCTCTGGCGGAAGAGGAAAACAAAAACAAACAAAATATATAAGGAGGAAAAAATGATATCGGAAGAATTGTATCAAATAAATTGTTTTTGAAGAGAAACCAGAGTTTTATAATAACCCTGAAAATAAGTGTATGTTGTCAATTTGCAACCTGTTTGATCAATTCATAATACATTGCAAATTTGCAATTGGTATGATTGCAAAGAGTGATTATGTTTCCTGTAAATATTGAAAAAACAAACACTCTGAAATGGAAACGTCTATTATTTTGAAGCTTTGTTTCTCAGAAGGTAGAATCAAACAGCCAGTGAGTGTGGTACTTTCTTTGGCTTTATGTTTCTATGTCTGGAGGTGTATTAACAGCTAGTAGTAACAGATGGTAGAATATGAAAGAAACCAAACTATTAGCCAGTACAATGATAATATGGTACCTAACAGCAGTCATATCTTTTTACTAACTCATGTGAGTGCTATGTTTCCCACACTGTATATCATTGTTGTACATGTATACCTGAATAGCTGTGTCAACTAATTTTTCCATGTATAATTGTGTATACAAATCATTTACACATGATTAGACTCTCTCCATGCACTTATAAAGCATAAGTCTTGATATTCATATGCTTGGTGTCATTATCTTCTCTCATGAACATGGTGTATATTTAGTACATTGTAGCTGTAGTAACTTGTAACTTTTTAACTTTTTAACTTATTTTTAAACTTAGTTTTAGGCAATATGATTTCCATTCCCTGTTTTCAAGGAAGGAACATCTTCATATTTCCAAATGAGGTCACATAAAAGTTTGAAAATAGGATGGGTCACAGCTACAATCTTCTTCGCCGTATGTCTCAGAATAAAACCAGGTGTAGATGAATTAGCTGAATCAATGTTTTGACGAGGCTTAGAAAATGAGAACTAAATGCTCCATAAAAAGCCACTATCCTTTGATAGAGGGATGTCTAAGTAAAAAAAAAACCCACCCAAAACAAAACCCTGATTGAAGATGCAAATTTCTTGCACATTTTTACATGTGTACTTGTCACAAGTTTTCATAACATTTTATACTGCAATTTATGTCTCAGGGATATATACATACCTTTTCCCAAATAAAACATCTGCATGAAGTTAATTCTTGCTAAGCTTTAGTAGACAGTAGGAAATCAACAGCTAATCATTGTGCGATGTGCTGACTCAAAACTGATACCCTCGGATGAATGTGGATGGGATTTTGGGGAAGTGTGGCAAGTTTCCTGTAGAAAGGCTATATCATTAGAGGCAGAAATTAATGATAGCACACACAACTAAAGCATTTAATGCATATGTCTAAAAGCCTTAATTATATCATTATGTTTCTGTGTTACAAAAAGGTACATTCAAGCAACAAGTTCTCCTAAAGATGTAATGATCCTCGTTGACACGTAAGTAGAGGACACCCTCCAGAAATTGTTCGTGATGTATGAGATGTCGTGTTTTATACTTCCATCTGTAATTACTTGTTCAAATACATCATGCAAATATGCTTGATTTTGTCTCGTAGCTGCTCTTCGTTGCAATATCATGGTTATCTTCAAGATCCATCTTCAAATATTGCTCTTTCGTAATTGATCAGGAATGGAAGGGAAGTTTGCAAAATGTTACAAAGAAGAAAAGGTATGTAAGGGAGGAAGAAAGAAGAAAGAAAAACAGGATGAAAACAAGGAATAGAGATATAAAGAGGAAGGAATTAAAAAAAAATCTTGAGAAGAATAGAAGGCAAACTTTTTTATTAATACTCTTTCAGTGTTTGTAGTATTCCATAGCGTAGGATGAATTGGCAGGTGATTAAGCACCACTGTGTCAAAAGATGTGGATCATTAATTGGACAAAAATGTGTATGGAGAGTCAGCAGCTTTTGCTCCTGTGCCTTGTATTGAAGACTGTTGTAAATGTAGGTGCTTAGATTTATCATGATCCATAGGATTTCTGTAGCATTTTTCTGTGGGCAAAAGTCTGCTGTTTGACTGCAACTCCTTCTTTTTCTTTTCTTATTTTTTGTGCTGATCTGGCGTTGTACATTGTAAATATTGTCACCTCTATGTATAGATGAGATATGTTTTGGTAATTTTCTTGCAAGCAAGAATGGTAATGCCCAATAAACGGCACTGCCAGAGAACCTCATTGCTACAGGCGTTAGCTCTGTTAGTTTGCGATGCACCATCTACATTCTCTTTTGGATGCTTGGAGTATTGGAAATGTTGGGCCAGTTTGAGACATCTCATCTGCGAGTTCTGTTTTTTCAGGACCATACTCCTCCAAGAAAGAATCTACTTGGTGCAGTGCAAACCAATTGAGTCATAGCATCTCACCATGCACAGCTATCACAATAGAACATTTCTATCTACTGTCTTGTTTTGCAATAGGAGTGGCAGCACTTTTGGTATGACCCTTGCCATCATGAAGGTCTCTGTGTCCAAGGCCCTCGACACTCTTGGCAATGATGACTTTGTTCGGGTTGCAGCTGTAAGTACAAATAACACTTCCAGGTTGTAGTCTTTCATGCAGGCGAACCATTGTGCACTGAAACCAATTGTTCTCTATTTTCATTTAATACATGAAAGAAAATGACACAAATTCTACTCTATATTCATCAAAAACATTCAGTTAATACATGAAAGTAAATATTCCCCTTACATGTTGTTGTGATACATGTAGATTAAAGGGGTCGTATAGTTTTGGTTGAGACCTAATTTCAGGTTTCTAACAAATTTTTTGGTGAGAAAATGAGAAACCTGTTATGAAATATGAAAGAGCATGTAATTCCATGAGGAATTTAACGTTTATTTGATGAAAATTGGTTTTGAAATGGCTGAGATATCCAAGACAGAGCAATTCTAATAAGTGTGGGACCCACACTTTATTACAATCGCTTTGTTTTACTTTGTTTTTTGGATGTTTCAGTCATTCCAAACCCGATTTTCATCAAATAAACTTTGAATTCCTCTTAAAATGGTATGCTTTGTACTATTTCATAAGTGTTTTCTTGGTATCACGCAAAAAGTTAAAAGCCCAATTCTCATCTCCACCAATACTGTACCATCCCTCCTGATGGAGCTACGATAGGACAAATGCTCTCTCTATGTCACATGAAAATGAATTTTTGTGAAATTCCATATGTATTAATTTTTCTTAAATGTCATTTTACTATTAACCTGTGACATCATGATTTGTAGCATTCCCATTTGGAAGGGACAAATCAAACTGACTAAATCCTAACAACTTCATGATGAAAGGAATTGAAGAGAATACAAAATAGTGAGTGATCACAAGTGCAATGGTACAAGATTTTGCAGGAGGTGAAAGATAGAGGCGAGTTCATGTGTAACTGATTCATGATATCAATTTAACTGATTCATAGTCATATAAGTACATGGTGTGTAGAAGTATTGGTCTCTGCCGCTGATTGCTTCAAAATGTAGGGAAGTTATGGATCAGGAAAAAATGAGCCTAGTAGGGTACATGTGCAGTGTATTTAGTATTAGGCAATAGTCTAGGAGTTTTACATAGTATTACATGTATCAAAGTGTCTTGATGTGCTCATTGCCACTTTATCACATCCTCTTTTGTTGCCAGTTCAACGACTCTGTACAAGATGTCAGCTGCTTTGACACGTTTGTCCAGGCCAACCTGAGAAACAAGGAGGTGAGAAAGATCCGAGCCCCATTTCAGAAATAATGTTAGGATAGCAACTCTTGCTGGAATGGCAACCTACCATAGCAACAGCCAATCAGGAAGCTGGATATTCTTGTGGTTACCATGACAATTGCCATTCCAGCAGGAGTTGCTACCATATCAACTTTTTATGAATTATTGGAGCCTGTTCTTGTCTGTCTGTCAAATTGAAAGTTTGAAAGTTTATTATACTCAACAACCCCATTCAGGGTATCAGAGTCCTATATCATTACATAGAGGCATATTTCACATTTAGCAATTCAATTATACATATGAAGTTATGAATTGTTATACAAAATGTACAAAATAACCATAATGAAACAAACATGAGTGAAATACAGAAGAAAAGAAAAAAGCAAAAATGTTGAGAAATATATAGTACATATTAGCAAACAATAAAAGGAATAAAAATATAAACTAAGAGAGAGAGAGAGAGGAAAAACAAAGAGAGAGAGAGAGGATAAAATGGAGAGGACGAAGGGAGAGTGAGAAAGAGAAACAAAATTAGTTACAAAGAAGGTACAACCTGTAAAAAGGCATATCTTAGAAATAAAAAAGGATGACTTGAACATGTGTCAGAAACAGAACATTATAAACCACCTCAAACCCATTTTTTTGTTGTTGTGATGCTCTGCCTTTGAGTAGGCCAACTGTTGGGATCAATGATTTTCAATTTGTGTTTTCATCTTGGTCCTTCAGAACAGGTGTTCAGATAATGCATTGTAATCAAATTTGATGAAGAATCAATCATAGTGCTGCAGATGACCCCCGGATGGGGGGGCACAGGGGGGCATGACCCCCAATTTAATGAGCCAAAGGAATGTACGTAGTATTTCAAACGTCTTCCCCAGCATCAGGAGTGGTGCTGCCAAGCTGTGTTTAACGAAAATACCTAAAAAGATTTTTTTAAAAACCCATCTTTTTCTGGAGAGCATGCCATAGTGACCTGAATTGGCCGCCAAAAGAAGAATGGGGTGAGGAACCATTATTGGGAAGGGTAAAACAGCCAAAACAAAACAAGACAAAGAAAAAAAAAGGCAAAGCCCAACTGATCAACCTAGTGTTCTGATAAGTAGCTTGTGGTATAAACTTAAGGTGCAAACACTGAAAAAAAAATTGTTCTAAGCTGTCTCCTGTTAAATATGATTAGTTTTTGTTGTGTTTTTACACTTTGGATATGAATTTATTTCTTTCGATCAGTACTTACAAATGTGGCCATCAATTTATTGTACATGTAAACTTGCTAACACTGTGTATATGTTTGCTACTATAGGTGTTGAAGGATGCAGTACAGACGGAGCTGGTAGCAAAGGGAATTGCTGATTTTGGGAAATCCCTGGAATATGCCTTTACAGCATTCAGCAACGTGAGTTTGCAAATACTGTTCCAAGTATGTGATATGCAGCAGGCTACAGTACTTATTTTGACAATTCTACAGATCCTGTACATGCATATCACTATTTCTAATCTATTTCTTTCTCTCAAACTGCAGTCACACTATGGGAATCTACTTCTGTAAAATCTGTTATTTTTGCAAAGGTTTAATGGTCATGAATTTTGTGAATCACTGTTGGACCACAAATTTAACAACATGCAAAAATATCTTGAATTGATAGGCAGTAATGCACTATGACAACTTCGGTGTAAAAACTGTGAAAACGACATCTCGCTATTAAAAATATCCGACCTCCTCATTTGCGAAAATATCTATATGCGTAGCTTATAGAGTACTGAGTATTTTGCTGTGTGGTTTTGGCAGTGTGACCGCAGTCTTCTCAAGAAGTTACCAGCTAAACTTCCATTGACACTTCTTGCATGCACTTGAAAAGTATTTTCATGTATTGTGACTGGTTATATGGCTATGTCTTTCTCTGTCAGTGAAGCAAGTTTAATCATGCATGTCGCCTTACATCACAAAACTTTGCCAGGAATATTGCTGGGTAAGATTTTAGGGTCTATTAAGTTATAAGTCAAAAAGAGAAAATGACTATTTCTAAATGATACTTGTAATTAACATTTAATGTTAATACAATGTACTGGTACAAAAAAGAAATGTCATAGAAAATTTCAGCTCACAGAACTAAATGTCTGTTGAAGTACACTGATGCACTCTTTACTGTATCATTAACAAAAAGAGAGTTTAAAACTTTAGTTTCTGACGTGGATCATTTCAGTTATTATCATTTTTGTCTAATTCTCCTGCTGACTGATTTTAAAGGTTCTAGAGATTTTCAACAAGATACATAGTTTCATTTGATGAAAAATGGAGAAAACTATAAACCTCTGATGCAAAAAAAGAAAAAAAAAAGAAAAAGAGAAATAAGTCTTTCAAACTGTTAAAGATGCTTCTATTACTTTGATAATATGTTTTGCTCCCAAACAACAGGTTTAGATAGGCAAAGATTTATTGTGCCTGAAAATACAAAAAAGCCCCAAATCAGCCTTTTTATCCCAAATATGCGTTATCAGGCCTACTTGCAAATGACATTTTGGGAATGTGATTTGCATGGCATTTAAATCATACTACCTCATAACTTTGTCTGCAGAATCCAGTGTTTTGCCAATTTGTCATATCTCATTTGAATTGGTTGAACATTGAGACAAGAACTGTAAAGTGCAAACTGTCCCATTGTTTCTACTTCTGCCCCAGGCATTTAACCATAACTACACAATTTCATACAAATTGTTGTCAGAAAAGAAAAAAATATATTATGTTTAATCTTGGTCCATCAGTCATTTTCAGCCACACTTTTAATCGTCTTCCTACCAAGATTCCATGTTGTCATGCAAATGCATGGCACAATAATCCCACCAGAAGTTGTGATGGTGGACATTTATGCCCAGGCCTTTCTGATTAGAAAGACAGAAACATTTTGACTCGGGACTGTCATCTCAACCACATCTCAATTTCAGTTCAGCGCAATAGAAAGACAGGGTGCCGAGGCAAACAACCAAGGAGCAGACTGCATCCGGATCATCATGATCTTTACTGACGGAGGGACTTCGAAAGAGGAAGCCATCTTCAAGAAGTACAATTCTAATCCGTTTGTGGTGAGCTTGAAAAATATTTTTTGCCAGATAGATCATGCCACATACAAACAGAACCAGCAATAAAAACAACAAATGCCAAAAAACCAAAACAATAACAACAACAACAAACATACAAACATATACACACATTCTTTTCATAAACTTCTGACATTGACAGAGACTCCAACCCCAAGCACCTTCTGATCTGGAGATGCTCCCGCCTGAAACCCCTAGCAAACGGGAGACTCCAAGTTGATGTGTGCGAAGCGCGAAGTTCCTAGGGTTCTAGATGCTCTCTGGTGCTATCTAAGGCTTATTTTTTCAACATACGATAGCAATAAAGTAAGAAATCCTTTCCAACGGGAGACACAGGGCCAGGGTGGGAGAAATTAAATCTCATACGGGAGGACGGGAGATTTTGCAAAAATGGGTTTTTGGCGGGAGATCTCCCGTTGAAAACGGGAGAGTTGGAGTCTCTGCATTGATATTGCATTTTTTTTCATGAATTAGCTAGTACAAACTGAAACATCATTAACATGGAAACGATTCATTCAGGTACTGTTGTATGCATCAAGACAGTCACTGTAAAACCTAGTTGTTGTTTTTTTTATTGAAAGAGTCATGTATTTGAAGAGTTATCTGCAAATGGAGCTTTATAAGGCAAAGGATAATGTCAATGATTTACAGAATATTTCTGGTATCTTTGCAAAATAATTTCTTTGTAAATAGCTTCCAAATAATTTAAAACATTCAGAAATCCTATAAAGATTCTGCCAATGTTTGAATTGAATGTGTATAGAGTTGTGCAAATTCCTAATGATCAATTGATTTTTATTGCATTTTGTTTTGTGTTCCCATTTTTTTCTCCTTTATCCACTGTAACTTTGTCAATACATGAATGCTTTTTTTTTTCCGATGAACCATTTTGTTAATTCCATTGTCATAACGATACATCCAAGGCACCTTCTGTTAATAGTGGCCCATAATCTATCTGTAAAACTTTCTCTAGGCACCATTAATAATTAGCCTGCTGACACTGATAACCTGATGCTTGACAGAATGGGTAGGGATTTACTGTAAAAGCTGTTATTTTTGGGAGGGTTTAATTTTCACAAATTTGCAAATCACTGTAAGGCTGCAAAACCTAACAACACACAAAAATATCGTCACTTGCTAGGGCGTGTACTGCAGTATCTTTGTGCACTTATGATAGTCTCTGTGTCAAATGGCGAAATATATCTTGCAAAAATGTCTGTGACCTCATTCGCTAGAATATGTGTGTGCAAAAATAAAAGTTTTACTGTATAAAATGGCCTTCTCTCAGAGCTGATATGGCTACCCATTTCCTTTCTACGTGGTACAGGCCCGGGTCTTTGTGTACAAGGTTGGTGCCGACTCAATGGTGTCCTCGGATGGAATCAAGCACATGGCATGCACCAACAGAGGTAAATTTGCAATTAACCTACTGAAGACTGTAAGACATGAGTATACTCGGGCAGGCATCTATGGGAAATGTGTGTTATAGCAAAATCAGCTTGTCCTCACCGGGTGTAAGGGGTGTGAGAGCACTCGATACTGTTTTGCGAAGGGATCATTTTTCAGTGTAGTCTCGTTTGTGTGAGGTGGGGGGGGGGGATGAGGCTTAGCATGTGTGTCACAGATATAGACTCTGTGCTGTTTGCTGCTTTCTGAATACCCCACAGATATACTCACTCACTATGAACTCTATGTGTGCCATGTTAGCACACCCAACTCAGTTGACAGTGTGCTGAATTTGCATATTTTGCTCAAATGCACAACTGCGCACAGACCGATCGATATACTGCAATATAAGCAACCCCACATTGAAATTATCATAGCCATAGCGTTGTCAAAAAAGTTTACATTACAACAGTGCGTCCGATTTTCTCTTCCGCTCTGCTCTACAGCAATTCTAGCATAAATGCTTCATGGCTATGAAAAACAGAATGTTTTCCAAAAGTGCTCATGCATTGCGGTCTCACAAAAATGTAACACACAGGAGAGCTTACACCATTACACACAAAGAGTTAACCCAGCCTTTTATTGGAATTGTCATGGACAATTAAATTTGCCTGTGCCTGAGCTTTTGTTTTCTTCACTTTGTTTTGCTTTGTTTTGTTTTTTCACTTTAAAGGTAGTTGTACATTATTAATAGGCAACCTATGCTGTTATAAAGTTCTGGTACTGTGTGATATTCTTTAGGTTCCATGTAAGACAGCGAGTATGTTCGTAATTTTGGGTTGTTTAATGCGGTTATGTTTGGAACGTTAAGAGGACAGATGAGCATGGTAATATTAATCTGTCAATTTAAAATCCTACCTCTAGAAAATTCACTGTGATTTCTTACCCTTTCTTGTTCTAGAAGGGAAGAAAGTCACTTGTTCAATCAACATTGAAGACATTACTCTTACATGTGACTATGACCCTCCCCCACCCCTCAGCCCAGCCAAGCCCAGCCCTCCCCCCCCCCCCCCACCACCAGTTTCCACACCCCCTGTATAGTAGTAGGTCGTATATTGAAGTGGTGGGAGATTCATGGGGAGGAACTGTGAAGGGTATTGACTCTTTCCTGCATGTCAATACTTTTGAAATAGTTTCAGACTTCATACTGTATATATATTCCATCCTTGCTCTCCTTCAATTCAGGATACTTCAGTACAATCCAGTCCTTTGGTGCAGTCCGTCTCACAACACTGGTGAGTACTGTATACGCCGAATATTTCGCAAGGTTTTTATTTTCGCGAATTTCGCGAGTCGGGTGCTATTCGCGAAATTAAAAACACGCAAAAATATTGACTGATCCAGATGTGGATGTGACATACGCGTGTACATTAATTTTTCCGTTCAGTGCATTACTCCACGATCGCAAATTTAAACACTCGCGCACTTCATCGGGAATTCCCGAATCGCGAAAATTTAGACTCGCGAAATATATGGCATATACAGTATAAGCTTGGAGTACAAAGAGCAAAGCAATCTGACAGATACACCTTAAGAATATAGTGCCAACATTACAGTATTTTTATGCCTCCGCCACGAAGTGGTGCCGGAGGCATTATGTTTTCGGGTTGTCCGTCCGTCCGTCCGTCCGTCCTTCCGTCCGTCCGTCCGTCCGTCCGTCCGTCCTTCCGTCCGTCCGTAATAAATTTTGTGGACAGGGTAACTATCAAAACCTTTTAAGGTATCCTAATGAAACTTGGCATGTATGTGTGTTAGGGGGTGAAGTTGTGCCTATCAACTTTTGGGTGCACATGGTCAAGGTCAAAGGTCAAAAGGTCAAGGTCAAATACGTAAAATTTCACTATTTCCTCCATATCTATGCAATGCCTGAAGATATTTTCTTGAAACTTAGTGTATACATGTATTACCCAATTAAGATTCTCTGGTGAAAGTTTTGGGTCATGAGGTCAAAGGTCAAAGGTCAAAAGGTCAAGTAAAATATTAAAACTTCGCTTTTTTTCTCCGTACCTTTGAAATTGTTCAAGGGATCTTCATGGAACATAGTATATAAACATGTACTGACTGGCAGTTATTATCTAGAGAATCTAGGGTTCATAGGGTCAAAGGTCAGGGGTCAAAGGTCAAGTGCAACACTTCAAATTGTTACTATTTCCCTCATATTTATGTAATGCCAGCAATTTTTTTTTCCACACTTGGTGTATGCATGTATAACCTAGATTATCTGGAAAGTTTCTTTTTCTCTTTTTTTTTTGGGGGGGGGGGCGGGGTTTGCCTCAAAGGTTAAAAGGTCAAAGATCAAGGGAAAGTGCTGAACTAACTTTTTCCTCCATATCTCAGAAGTGGCTCAAGTTATCTTGAAACTTACTACATATTTGTGCATGTTCTGCCTGACAGTGATTATCCTATGAATTTTAGGGTCAAAGGCCAAAAGAAAATGGTAACAGTGTACTTTTCAATACAGAAATTACACTTTTTCTCCATACCTTGAAAATTACAGTATTCATACACTTATGAATGGGTCAAAGTCAAGTTAAAGTCCTTGAATCCCCAAATACATGCTCTCCTATTCATCTAATTAAACCTAGGTAAAGGAAGGTGAACATTCAACACATTTGTGACAAACATGTAATTTCAATATTTTGCCAATATTGTGAAAATGTAATTATGCATTGTCCCCATGTACTATAGACCTATTAGGAGAATCATGCATTATGGCGGAGGCATAGCAGTCGCCTTAGCGACATTTCTAGTTCATATTTGTTGCTAGTGTCTGTTTTCTTGATTTTTGCTTTTGTTTTGTTCTCCATAGATTGTTCAGAGATATAAAAAGAGATATCTGTTGGTGTGATAGGACTTGTCGTCATGACAAAAAGCAGTTGCCAGAGCAATAGGAGAAGTTGAGAAATGAACAGTTGTTGACACCACAGAGATAAAACATATTTACTTGATGCCTTTAATTTTGTTCATCTCAACTGAGAAAATAATGTTTGCAGGAATTTTGCTAATTTCTGCCGATTCAGTGTAATAGGGAGTTAACATGATACATGTATTGTTTTATCTGCCTTACCTGCACTGCCTGTAACCAATTATATATATTGTACACTTAGGAATTCTGACCACAGACTTTTCTCTGAAACTTTCTTATCTAAAATCTCAAAACTTTGTTTATGAAGGGAAGTTAAAGCATTTTCTTCTTTGAAGTCCCAGTGTAAAATGGCCTTCATTTTACCCAAGCTTTCATGCTTCAGACTACTGTAAAACCAGAAATGTTTCCGTGCATTATAATTTTGTGTGAGGCAAGATTTGCAAAATTAAAATATACAGAAAGACCAGTTCTTGTCTACACTATATGCATTAAATGCCAGTAGCAATTTGCAATAGTGTCATGCTGCGAAAAAGGCCACCAGCCTCACTTTGCAAAAATTTCATGCGGTGATAATATCTTGCTTTACAGTGTCAAAACACTAAAGGCCTGATGCCAGCCACTCATTTTATGCGTGTAATTTTTCGGATATATGTGATGCGCTCCGTCGGAATGAGTCAAAAGTCGCAAAAAATGAAATCGTAGTTATGCCTATATGTGAATTCTACAGACTCTAAGCTTTACACTGATATGTAATACAACACATTTCGATATCCCTATAGATCATAAAAACGAATATAAACTACATTTATGATGTCAGTCCATTTTCTAAATAACGGAGAAAATCGCTCTCAAAGTTCAGGCTACGTTCAAGCTCACAACCTGTTTCTTTCACGGGACGAAACAATACAGCAGTCCTGCTTAGCGACGGCGTTTACGCTCCATCGCACGCACTACCGTATAAGGCGATAGCTTGGGTATGTAAGATAATTAACCAATCGCAGGACAGGTCTGTCAATAACGATTCTGACCAATACGGCAGCTCGAATGTAAACTTCGGCGCGTTTGTGTCTGTGCCGCTGCCGCCGCATGAATGAGTCGGTACACGTTGTGTGTCGGCTGCGTTGTGGTTTGCCGCAAGTTTTTAACTCACAAACAATAGGAAACAGTAAAAAGAAAAAAAGGCACGCAACGCGTCTTACGAGAAGCGTCTTTTAGCGAGGGCGTTGATCGCTTCCATTCTCCTCCCATGTTGTTGTCAATGGAAACTAAAGAGGATGCGTTTAGCAAGTACCAATACCTAAACCTGAGAACCTATTGTAGGCGGGCACGCAATGCGTCTTATGAGAGCGTCTTGTAGCGAGGGCGTTCATCGCTTCCATTCTCCTCCGATGTTGTTGTCAATGGAAACTAAAGAGGATGCGTTTAGTATGCAAGTACCAATACCTAAATAGAACCTGAGAACCTATTTTAGGCGGGGGCTCAAAAGACAGCATCGGTAGAAAAAGTCAATGAAGTTAATTAACGATAGTTGTCTTTTGAGATCGTGTTCTTTGCGTGTACTAAAAACCCTCAAATTACGCACATGGTCGTAATGTTGCAGAGCATCAAAGACTGCTTTCGCGTCTGTTCTGCCGCAGCTGTATACAGCCGTAACATTCTGAATTCCCGCCATATTAGGCACATTTCCTTTATAGGCGTTGCGTGCACAGTAATTATCGCTTATCACGCTTGCCAATGCTGCACATATTATACGTATCAGAAGCAAAGGTTGATGTAGGCTTGACAGCTTCACGTTGGGTTTACAATGATTGTATCATAAATATACTTCTTATTCTCGGTCACTTTTGTAATACCATAGCATATAAAAAACCATTAACTTGTAGCTTAAGCTGAATGTTTTTTTAACATCACATTTGCAGTTGCAATCTTTCTGCATTTGAGAAGTGGAGTATAGATAATAATACTGACAAATATTCGGAATTAATACTTAGGCCTTCTTCATTTCGTTTTGTATTCACAAACCTTATTAGAAAAAATGATTGCTTGATTACTTCGGGTAAAGGAACCACCGGCAATGACCGGAAAGGAACCGCATTTAATTTTCTTGTTAACGAACCTAAGCTAATAGTGAACCATATTTCATTGTGTGATTAACGAACCTTCAGAATAATCAATTGTATTACCCCCCCCCCCAAGGAAAAAAAAACAGTTCAATGTCATGCGTTGTCAATAGTGATAAAAGGCCCGTTTTTATTTCGTAGTGTGTCTCAGTACTCCTGTGCTTACTTTTAAGGGTGTGCCTCTCTCAATGATTGCGATTGATGTTCACCTATTTCTTTCACGCAAGCTTGAACAGGAAAAAGCTAAAAGTCAGGCAAGATGACGAGTTTTCTTCCATGAGATACAATCATTAAGACACACATCTATTCCCGAAAGTTGTGTGATTGCTTATGTGCTAAAGAATTGTGTTCATTACATGAATCAGGCACTATACAAAACGGTTGAAATCTACTGAAAGTCGAACTTCGTGTTTTTTTTTAAAATTTCATTTCCATTTCAAGCGGAGATAGACTAGAAATTAGTTTGTCTATACTGGCAGGAGACATTACAGTTTTCCAGTACATGCTCCGCATTTAAACAGTCGCCATATTTTCGTGGTCAGAATCAGATAATGGACACATGATATATTATGAAAATAAAAATACAAAACAACGAATACGCCATATGTACAAACATTATGAACTTCAATGAATTAAATTTACCTGTGACATTCTGCATAAAAAACAAGCACGCCGATTAAATAATATTTTAATAGAATTAATAGAACACACAGCGATCCTGCGTGGCGGATCAAATCAAGTTCAATTGGTAAGAAAGCTAAATGAAGTTAAAAAGTTGACTTCTTTTCGTTTCTCTTTCAATTCATGAAAACAGAATTACATTGTATATCTATTGAAGAGGATTGTCTCTGTTGCGAACGATCGCCATATATAGCACTGTTAGTCTTCTACGCTAATCCGAATCCCTAAATACTTTAATTTTTGCTTGATAATGTAATAACCCTGCAATAACTTTATAAAGGACTCGCAAATTAAAAGTTTCAAACCGTATACTAAAACATTAGTACACGGTGTATTTCAATAAAAACATTTTGAATGCGTTGTGTGTTAGCATGTTAATAGCATCAATCTGCCTTTTATTTCCCGTACGTAAAGCGCACAGAAACGTAACCAGACGTTACCAAATACAGTGAAATGCATTGTACGGCATGGTACTATCATTAGAAGTATATCCCATTCCCTTTTTTTTTTTTTAATTTGCTTGAAGCAGTCGTCAAACCATGTGTCATTTTCGTAGCAACATCACTTAGGAATTAGAATGTATGAAGATAATCGTTACTCATTTATTTTGCGCTACTATTATAGCATTTACATTTTCAACTTTTATTGACATGCAGTATTATGTTACTGTATGGTTACGATTACGAATGTTGGTTATGAATTCAAAAGACTGGTTTATTAATCGAACTATAAAGGTAACAGCTGTTCTGAAAGTAGTTCGATACAAGTTCAAAACGCACTCGAAGTCATCGTCATAGGGGGAACTGATAGCTCTAGAAAACTTGTTTAGGCTAGTAAAGATTGCCGTATGCAATCTTTGTAGAAAGTTTTGACTTTAATAGGCCATCTTAGAGTATTCTTAGAGGAATTATTTGTTTTGATTACGTCAAGAATTAGTTTGAACTATGAGAATAAAAAGGCGCGGTTACCCAAACAATGTCGTAGGTCGATTAGACATGATGGGCAAAGTAAATTCATGACTTGACTAATTTTTACTGAATTGATGATCTCTTCTGTAAACCATCAGTTATGTCTTGTAGATGATACCTCTGTAATCGTAGTCAAAATTCTTTTGAGCGATGAGACGAAAACCAACAAACAAAATGCCGTGTATCATCGCTCGAGATTCCACCATTTGGCGTCACCCGACCAACAATAAGTGGCAAATCAAATGGAATGTTATGTTGTGGGACAGCAGACTGTGTTACGATTTTTAAATGTTTCGAGCAATTGTTTAAAAAAAAAAGAGAAAATGAGGCAAAGTTCAAGAAAATAGAAAAAGCACGTAAATGCAGGCAGTCATGTTTGATAATCAAAGTAAGAGAGTGCGGATGTATATGATTGCCTTATTTACATGTCTGATTTCTGTAAACTATGTTATATTTAAATTTAAATTCCCTCCTTGATAAAAGTTGTGTTGGGTTTTCGCTATAGGCATTTATTAGGAAACGCTGTAAAAACGACAACAAATGCCTACTATACATCAAGAGATGACCTATACATACATGAAACAAAAATTCTGTACGTTCTGATATAATAATGCAACTGCTTGTTTGTTTGTTTGTTTGTTTGTTTGTTTTGAACTACCATGGTCTTTGTCGGGGGAAAGATGAAGAAAAGTAGTAGAGTGTATCACTCTCAAATCCGGATGATTGCGATAAGTGTGTATCCCCGCCCTTTCTATACAGGTAAGCTTGGTATCCTATTATAAAAGCCTGCATGTGTCACGCAGAAGAACTGATTCCGCGATTACTTTTAACCTTTCATAAAATTCACGTTTTAAGATAGTAACGATAGCTTGTAGGAGATAGGGAAGTTAGCGTCCCTGACTGTGGTTCTGAACACAAAAGGGGACTGAAAAATTCTTTTACAAATTAGCAGACATAATGCCGATCCTCCAACACTGTTGCTCCATTCCGTCACTGATTCTGCTATCAATGGCGAAGAAAGAATACTGGTTGCGTGATTATCCACGCCTTGATAGCAGGAAGTTTACTTTCATTGTTTAAGGCTTCGTTGATGCGGGGCTTACTCGGATACAAAGCGTGAACAGTGTCGTCCGAGTTCTTTCATTTGAAATTCCTCAGAATACGAAATTCAATGGGCAATTAGCGCTGCTACTTCGCAAAGCTGTTAGCCAAATCCTTTGCAGACTTGACCTCTCACATGTCAGCTACACGCAATACACGACAAACAGCTATCATTACAAACATTCTGATTAAAAAACAAAACAAAATGAAGAAGCACACTTTTGAGTAGCGACACAGCTTTCTGTCCCTTTCTCAAATAGGTCCTACTTCTAATAAATACACAGATGACAAGGGTGAGAATATCCTCCAAAGGGAACACGAGCTATTTGGGCATTAATAATGTTTGTCTTCCGATTTCTCTCCATGCCGTCACGGCCCAAACCATTATAAGAAATAGGGCAATAAGTTTTATTAACCAGGGAAATAATAGTACGCATTACATACATTTGGCGAATTATCACACGCATTGTCGACTTTATAAAAACGAGAATAATTGACAACTTAGGCCTTACTATATCTCCAGAGATGAACTTAAAACAGCAAGTCACATACCAGGGAACGAAAGTTATGATTATTTGAATGAATTTACTAATGAGGCCAATTAATAACCGTTGAAAGAGTACACACACGCATAAAGAGGTTTCAAGTTCGATATGTGATAATTGTATTAGCTCATAGATAAAGTATCATAAATTTTGCGAGATCGTTCGTTGAAATGAAGTTTTCAGCGCGATTTGTGCGTCACATCAATCACCACTTCATGAAATGGAGTGCATGTATCAAACGAAACTCGCTGGTCATGCAATCGATAGCCTTGGTCAGCTCACTATTATTGCGTAATTCTAAAGCCCTCGCCGCTTGGCCGCCGACGCCGCCGCGCGCACCATGCTTTGTTTTGTCTTTAATGGGGTCAAGAGCAATGCCTCATTAGCATACACCCTGGCAACGGAGGCGGAGTCTCGATCGTGCAAGAACAATAGGTGCGAAACGCAACGCAAAGACGAGCGTTCGAAAAAAAATGTAACCGAAAAAAATTGTCTCAGAAAAACTGTGATTTGGGACACTTGTACTCATTTTTACACGCTGAAATTTTCTGTACAAACAGATAAAACCTCAAGGAATAAAAATCCGTCATAAAAAAAATTCGACCCGAGCAGTGCTTCCCCTTCATTTTCGGCTCATTACGGGAAAACTCCCCGTGCGACTTATGACTCATTTTGTCGGAGCGCCACACATATGTGTTTGCAAAAAATGAAGTGGTATACGTGTTTGAGGGACCAATGAATCCATTGTGGAGGTTTTGCTATTTCGTCCTCCCCCAAATTTCCTCTGTTGCTTTCCGTGACAGGACTACGTACCAGTTGTCAGCAGGCCCATGGTTCTCAGCGGTCACAAGAACTTCCAGTGGTCAGATATCTACCTGGATGCATTGGTAACCAACTTTTTACTCATGGCCTATCTTGTGATGGTTTCATTGATGATTTGCTAGTTAGGAACGGGCCAAAATCAATAGGAATTTTACAGTGAAAAGGAATTTCAGACAGATATCACACACCACTCCATAAACCTTGTCTGTTCGTTGTGATTAGCAGTGTGCTGAAGATCTGAATTGAAAAAATTAAAAAAAAAAAATTGTAAAATTTCTCCCTTTCCCATTATTATGCTCTGTATGCATAGCTACTTTCATTAGAATCAATAAACATTTCTCTCTACATGAAAATTATTTGAATCTTGATGCTTCTCTATGCAATCCTCATAGTCTGTAATACTTTGAAATTGTTTGATTTTTATAGCAATTGCTATGGAATATAGACAAAACCAAAGGTTAAAACTGACTTTAATGTTTTGGAATGAGTTGAAAACATTACTTTATTTCTAAAAGGCAGCGTGGATGCATACTAATTTTACTTTTCATACTTGTTTGTTTGGTTACAAACTGTAGCCTATGTGTGTCCAAATAGTTGTAACTAATTTGTCTTTTCCCTTAAAAGAGGTGTGTTTTTTTTTTCTGGTTTATGTACATCCAGTTAATGCAGGCTGCTCATGTCATTGGTACTCTCTCTTTATTTCAGGGCCTTGGAATGATGACGACGTTAACATTGCCAGTGTACAACACCAGCACCTTCATTGTGAGTGAAATCACCTTATATTCCAAGACCCTTACAGATATGCTGGTACCACTCTATGTTGTGAAAACGAAGGAGCTAACAAATTGTTAGTCTATTATACCAGTCTCTGGAGATTTTCTTTTCTTTTCTTTTTTTAAGTTTGGAGTAGGGAAGAGAATTCTTTAAAGAAAAAGAAATGTGTGAGTTTATTTCTTGTCCACCACCCTGCCAGAAAAGTCTTCATAAGTTATATAAATAAGAATTTACTTGGAAACTTTTTAACAAAAGCACTTTGTAATAAAAAGGTCACAACACTGATAAAGCCATGGAATGATAGCCGTATTTGTACTTTTTGAATGATTTTGTTGATCATTCTTTCTGAATGCATCACAGATTATCAATTGCTTAGTTTAAGGCATTGTTCTTGAACATGTCAATTTATTTTGTCAAATGTACTGTTGAAGATACCGGTGCTTTACCGTTTGGTATTATTTGCCAATTGTTAACACAGAATTTTGTGCCCAGCATATGTGAGAACTTTCCAAAAATGTTCTGCCCACAAGGAAACATAGCAAATATTCCACCCTCTCATGATCATTTTTTTTTTTATTTTATTATTATTATTATTATTATTGTTGTTGTTATTATCATTTTTGTCATTATTTTTGCAGTTTACAGCAAAGAATCCTTTTTTTAAAAAGTTCTCTCTTTTTTTGGTATAAAATGGTTTTTAAAATGTAGATGTATTGTATCTACCGATGGTATGAGATGATATTCTGTAAAATGTGGTGCCTACCCCTAGGAGGCACTTTTCTTCATTTGAATGCACCATTCTCTTTGCCACACAAAATGTTTCCTGCCCAAACATTATACAAATTGAACACCATATCTCTCAATGTTTATCCCTCACATTGAACTCAAATAAAGTGCTCAGTTGTTTGAGCTCTTCTCTCTGTCTGTACTTGGCAATGTCTCACATTATGCCTACATCGATGGACGCTGGTTATGACAGCATTCAATTGAAGTGAATTCTGATGATATATGTATGATTCTGACCCTACCAAATGACCAAATGTTGCAATGTTTATGGTCAGATAAATAATCTGTAGACATAACTTGTGTGACAGTAGGTAAATGTTTGGTGTGATGATTATTTGGAATCAGTACATACTTATTCAAATATATGCCACCTGTGTTTATAATAAGGGTTTGGTTGGAGCCAGGCAGCTATAGGTTAAATTGAGGGTCAAATCTATCCATACTACAAGTGGTTTATCCTATTGAATATTAGAATTGACGTTCAGACCAGTGAATTATAAGATAATTGATATTCAATTCATGGACTTATATGATGTTTTTGCTGTGCCAGGTCATATTTGATGGTGTTTCCCACATCAGCTTCTCAGAGTCATTTCAATAAATCAGAATCAGAATCAAATGCTCAAGGATTGACCTGAACATATGATACGAGTGAGATAATCCAGGCAGCAAGAGACTGCAGATTCAACTATTGGACGTTTGAGCCATTTACCTGTAGCTGCAGATGAGGCATCAGACTTTGTTTCTGTCCCACCCCCCCCCCCTCGGCAATTGTCTTCATTATAAGGTCAATAATTTTTCAAAGCACGTGCACTTAATAAGTAGTGGGACAGTATCTTGCAATCTGTAGCACTGCACTGCTCACGTGCACCACACCCATCAATGTGGCATAAGTCTCTCCTTTTGTTTTTTGTTTTTTTTCTTGTATGTGTGTTTGTGTGTGTGTGTCTTTTGGAATAGCTTTGTATTTGAAAAGTTCTCTGCTCTTTGTATCTCATTACGTCTCATTTGTTTTCAATTTTTTTGATCCAAAGGTGCCAGATTCAGATAACATTACTGCAAAGGTAGTATAATTAAACCAAAATTATGTAACCTGTATGGACCCCGTACCTCCCCATCCCCAAAATCTTCCCCCATCCCTAAAGTTCCCCCCCCATCCCCAAAATCATTCCTCCCCTTCTGTGCCTTATCATCATCGCCGCCACCACCGCCACCACCCCCATCATAATCATCATCATCATCATCAGCAGCATCATCATCATCGTCATCATCGTCATCATCATCATCATCATTTGGTGCCACTCCAGTCAGAGGCATCAACAGTCATGGCGCTCCTGTCCCACCTAATTGTTTGAACATCTTCAGTGAAACATGTCTGAGAGTCGTTCACAATTTTTGTAGATTGGAAGTTGTATGACTAAATGTATGGATGGATACTCAATCCTATACAGATGATACTATTCTAGTTTCAGAGATGTAAGAGTGATCTTCAATAGTCTGCTTGTACCTAAAAGTGATTCTGTATGCTATACTACAGGAAAATGAAGTATGGGAGTCGATATAAACACACTCTCAAAAAAAAAGACAGGAAGAAGACAATGACCTCAAAAGACAACAGGTATACCCCTAAGCAATGTATCATGTTAAAGGGGATCAGGTTCAGAATTTGAATTATCTGGCATATTTTAGACAAAATCAGATGATATAAATGTAAGTATTTAGATATAGATAAGAGGATAGCAATGGAGAAAGCCCTTCTTTGAGAAGATTGATGACATTCATGTGAGAAATACACATTTGTAGGTCCTGGAACATATGCATAGCATACCAAAGGTATACATCACAAAGGTGTTGTGTGCTTGTGATTAGTGCTTCTGCAAGATTTTTGGTGTTTGGATGATCCCCAAGGATATGTAGATAAGATTCGGAGACTTTCAACTTGTGGTTCCTGAGAAAGATACTACATGTGTCATGGCCTGAAATAAAGTAACTAGTGAAGTATTTGAAAGAGAAGAAGTTATACCTTGTCTCCTCTTTATGATAAGATGGAGGCAAATAAATGTCATTGGACACATAATAGCCACATTCACACTGGCAAAAGATTGTGAAATTAAAGATCGAGATCTTAAAGATCTCGAGATTATGCCAGTATGACCACAAACTTCTTGCAAAACTTCTCGCAAAACGTACCACTCATACTAGGGATATTTCCCAGACCCCAGCCAATCTTCTCGATCTATGGGTATTGTGAATGCTAGCAACTGAAACTTAACAAAGTTTGTCACATGACAAGTCCAGCCCCTGTTTGCGGTTGGTGCCTGCAAAGACACAGTCATTATGATGTAAAGGTGTGAACTGTTATGTCACAATTACTAGCTGACAGGTGGCACACTCTTTCTTCTTTCGTGCGCACACATACCAGTGATCCAAGATTCGGGAACTTTAAAGACTGAGGTTTTAATAGAGAGTTTTAACAGCTGGGCTGCTGCCATCCAGATCAGCAGGACAAGAGTACATTGGAGTTTGAGTAAAGCTACAGGATTGGAGTGCCATGACTGCTGATGTCTCTTCCCACCCCCTCCTCCATTCAACATTATTTGGGATGCTATCAATAGAGGAAGCATGCTTCCCTCCCATGGCTGCCATAATATCCCATCGCCTAGGCAACAAGGAATGCAGTTCTTGGATAGGCCAGTTCACAGTTCCACTTTGTGCATGAGCAGAAAAAGGTCATTTATGCAATTAGGCATGTTGGTTTTTTAAAATCACCGAGATCAGCATAAATTGTGATAAAATCACCGAGATCAGCATAAATTGTAATAAAGTCATGTATTTGCGTAATCCTTATAAATGGTGCTTGCTTGCACATCCATCTGACAGCAAGCCTGGAATTTGGCAGTATTGGTAGAAAAGATTGCAAATCCATTTAATACAAAACGATGAAATAGATGCCTGTTGAAGTCTCGATTGACAGACCATTTTGGGTCACCTAGCTGGTCTATACTTAAGTTCATTCTCTGTTTAAAAATGAGTTCCATAATTTGTTACATTGGACAAGCTTACATTATGTGTATGCAGTATGCCACTTCTAAAATGAGTGAAGTGCTTAACCAGCTGAGAAAAAAAATAGAGGTAATTTTTAACAAAGTGCAGATGAGCAAATTGTGAACTGGCTTATTCAAGTGTTTTGTTGCTGCATTCGATTCCCTTCCCCTCTACTGCTAGCATGTTCATCCAGTGCTTGTGGTCCTTGGAAATGATGAAGTGACCCAATGGCAAACTTTCTTGGGTCGTTTTTGGTTAATATGCTGCATATCATTACATTTATTTCCTTCCACCCACCTTATAGTTCCTTATCTGTAGTTGATATGCCCTACCCCATTCAGAACCCCTATGTAAGAACCTTCATCTTTGGAACCCCATCAGAAATTTGTTTGTGTTCGTTTGATATCATCCATTGATTTTTACATGCAGTGGATATGTAAAGTATTGAAGTCCCAAGAGTGTTTTACATACTTTTAATTTTAATTTTTTTTTGTTCATTGACTTCTTTCATGACTCCCTTTTATTCTACATGAATATGTATATGAAGTATGGGTCCTGTGTAGGTGCATGAATTTCATGCAGCATATATTCATTGCTGTAGTCATTCAGCAAAACCAGTCTATGGTCAATTGTCATCACACTTAACTGTAAGGTGTGAGTCGATCATGTACCTCCATCCAAGTTCCGAAGGCGGCATGTTCATTTTTTTTTTTTAATAGCAAGCTGTTATGTGTATACTTAAAAAAAAATACAAATCATGCTCAGTATAGGGGAATGAGTGCATTCCAATATATTTTGCTAATCATAGATTAGTACTTAAGCAGTGATTGACAGATGATGTCACTGACAGAATCTGGATGTGGAAGTTTTTTTTTTTTTTGTGTGTGTGTGTGTGTTGGGGTGTATCCAACACTGAAGAAAAAATGGAAGGAAAAAACAAAACAAAACAAAAACACATGGCACTTATTTAGATATTCATTTTGCCTCATTAGTGATGTGGAGAGTATCAAGAATCAACATAAGTCGACATGTTTTTGCATAGCATAAGTCCTTTAACTTTTGCAATCTACAAATTCTCCTGGTAGAATTGTCTGTTTTACATATTAGACCACCGGTCCCTCCTTTTCATACTGTATTTTATTTACGCAATCATTGACTTTTCATTATATTGATGGCAACCATTTATATCATGCCACCAACTCTCTTTCTCTCTTTTTTCACTCTCTCTATTTCTTTTTTCTCTCTCATAAAGGGATGGTATAGTATTGGTGAAAATGAAGATTGAGCTTTTAACTTCTTGCGAGATACTAAGAAACCACTTATGACATGTTACAGAGCATACCATTCTAAGAGGACTTCAAAGTTTATTTGATGAATATCGGTTTTGAAATGGCAGAGATATCCAAAAACGAAGTAAAACAAAGCAATCCTTATAAAAGTTTGGTCCCACCTTTTATTAGTATCACATGGTTTTGGATATCTCAGCCATTTTCAAAACCAATTTTCATGAAACAAACATTGAATTTGTTTTGGAATTACACGCTCTTTCATATTTCATGAGAGGTTTCTCATTATCTCACCAAAAAGGTTAGAAACCTAAAGCCAGGTCTCAACCAAAACTATACCATCCCTTTAGATTCTCTCCTCCTTTCAACCCCTCTCATTTGCATGTTGTTTTTGTCAGTTTTACTAATTAGCATTCCATTTTGCAAATAAAAAAATAATCCATGGCAGGTTGCACATTTGATTTTGACTTCTCCTTCTCTTACACCACCCACCATCATCCATTCCATATTTATAAAACAAATAACCCATGGTATTTGATATGTGACTAACCTTATTGTCTCTCATGTCATCTATAAGCAGTGCCTATCTGAGGCTTTCCACCGTATTCATAAGAATTCCTCCATTTCAATTCATAATGTCACTCCTTTCTTTTCTTTGTATCCTGTGAACCCAATATTGAAAAATGAAATATCGACTGGATTTCATCAGCATTGAGGTTCACCAGAGAATATTACCCTTGTGAATACAACAGGTGATATATTCTCATTTTTCCCCTTCTAGACTGCTAAATGCCATTGAAGGAAATGCAAAAACAAGTTGGTTTTATTGTGAGTTAAAACACATGTGCATTTACTCTCCAACTTTAAAAGCTTGTTATCATCCCCAGCTGGAAAGAAGAACTTCCATTCAACGACTTGGGGCATCCAATTTTGATTAAAGGAAACCAAAGCCCAAATATCAATGTGGATTGAGTGAAAGCAGCAATATTAGTCAAACACATCAAAGAATGTTTGAGGAAAATTGGACGATTGATTCAAAGTTATGAATTTTTAAAGTTTCAGTGCTGTCATCACTGGATAAGGAGACTACATATTACTTCACTTCATGACATCATTTTGGACAACAGTGTAAAGTAAATTGGAAAAGAAGAATTTCACAAAATTTCATTTTTCATGAAAAGTACAGAATCTATCAACTTGTTACTGACATTTGTTAAGGACGATACTATTCCTCCTGCTTTCTTAAAGTACATGTAAGTGTGATCTTTCATTATGCCAGTCGAAAAGTGAAAATATATTGTATTTCTTTATGTTTTCTTTTAAATTGTTGTCCATAATGACATCATGAAGTGTAATAGTCTCTTCGTGTTATCCAGCAATACCAGCACCAAACTTTTAAAAATTCAGACATAACTTTTGAATTGATTACCCAATTTTCTCAAAACTTTTACTGATGTGTTCCACTAATATTTTTGCATTCACTCAGTTGAAATGTATCTTAATTGGGCTTTGGTTTCCTCTAAGTTGATATTCACCTGATGCGTACCTCCTGCCACCAAACTCATCTCTGCTGCCATTTTGTCACTGGCGCCAGGACTGTATGTCAGCATTATTACAATGTTGCAGTGTGGTTTGTATAATCTGTATTCATCTACATCATTCGTTTCCAGAGTCAGCAGTTGCTTGGAGTGGTCGGCACGGATATCACAACTAAGAACATGGCTGACACAGTGCCCAAGAATAAGGTATGTACAATGATTGCGCCACATCGGTCCAAAGCATAGCATTTCAGATTGTACATGCATGCGCGTGCGTGTGGGAGTGTGCATGCATGTGGTAGTTATTAATGTATTAAAAAAAAAAGAAAGAGAGGGAGAGAATGATTTGGAGAATAGACAATAACAAAAAGATCCAAAATGAAGATAGAATGTGAATGAATACAATAATATGGTTTTGCACTCTTTCTTGTCTGTATTGAATTATAGGCCTACTCTATTTTACCTTTTGTGTAATATTTAAACAATTGTATTTGAAGTAAGATGGTAGAAGACAGTCCACATCCTGCACAACCTGAAGTATTTGCCCAGTGACTGACTGTGAAATAACTCTTTCTGCTGTTCATGTTGTATGCTAGTCATGATGTTAGTCTAGTAAAAAAAAAGCCTGTTATATTTTAATCAAGATCACCATATTAGAAATCAAACTGTCATTTATCAGAAGAAATTATTCCCATTCTTACATACCGGTGCACTATGTCATGTTTTTGTAGTTTCAAAGAAATTCCATGCCTTGATTGTATATTAATTTATAATTTCTCTACGGTACCTGCTAGATGGTCAAATGTGGTGTCAAGCTGTACATGAATAACCCCCTCCCAAGAAAAGAGAACAAAGCAAAAGAAAACTATTAAGGAACCAGAAGACCAATCCTTCCCCTTTGTAGAGAAGCTAGATCCCCCAAAGTGACAATTATCAGTTAACAAAATCACTGGACCCCATAATAAAAGAGGACTCGCCGTCATGTTGGTGGGGGTACCATGGTAAAGACCACTCTAAACATTTGAAACATACCTGCATGAAAATTATTTGGGGGGCAAGGATATAATTTGATCTGTCTTGAGCTGATTAATTGCTATTGTACTCAGACCTCTCAAGTTTACATGTATGATGCTTGGTAGATTGCCCAGAAAGATTATTTCAGGTTCTCATTCACAGACGTATGGAATTTAAAGAACAACAATAAAATTATAAGGTGGAAGATTTATGCGTTGTCTGTAAGCTAAGAAATAGATATTGTTAGATTTGTTTATATGAAGTACTGTATGTATGATAGTAAGCTGTGCAATTATCTTCCCTGTAAGTTTTCTCTCCTGGCAACAGCTCTGAAACTTTTGATGTTTGAACTTGATCTTCCTTCTGTTTGTTGTTCAGAAGAGTGTTGTAGAAAGCACAGAGTGGAAAGAATTCCTTGTGTATAGCGGATGCTGACAACGCAACTGAACACAGTGGAGTGGCTTGCATGTTACTGCTTTTTTTCTCCTTTTTTTTTTAACTAACAGCATGGAATCACACTTTATATTATAGTTTGAGAAATGTGCTCAGTGTTATGGATGTGGCGTGTGAACTGTTTATGCTTCACACAAATTCACAGCTATTGTAAGTGATATGTAGTTTGGTAATAGGTCTAAGAAAGAAAGACTTCAGTACCTTTTGTTCTATCATAAATATAATGCTGTAATGTAGGTGAGGCCTGAGAATCATGACAGAATGCTTTAAGAATGAAAGTGTCCGTTTCGTATAAAGTTTGATGTAGAAAGTAGTGCGGATTTGGAGTTATACCAGAAGTAGGGGGGGGGGGGATGAAAAAAATCGAATGGCTTTCATTTGGAATGTCTTTACACTACACAAGCTTCATGCTTTTTTCTTGTAATTAATGGAAAATTACAATCACATTTTCCTAATGCTGTATCACCCAAGCAAGTAAACGGGATGGAATTTTGTGGGAAGCATATTGGATATCTTTTTTTCATAGCCACAAGAGAAGATAAGTTTATTTGTGTAAAGTTGGGAATGGTGGATTTTTTTTGTAAGTATGACATTGTAAATATGACAGAATAAGATATACCAGCTTCATGCATCTTTATCATCCTGTTCTATGAAATGGAGTAATTAGTGTCAGTACTTACTGATGATGATGATGATGATTTTTTTTTTTTTTGGGGGGGGGGGGGGGCGGAGGGGAACAGCTTGTAAGGAATAAGAGCTAGCTAAAGTCTTCTTACTTTTCCATCTCAAGATGCTTTGCGAGAAACAGGAAGTAGAAATTACCTTCTTTGTTTATCTTGTTTATTCCTCGAATGGTTCTATCTTTTTTTTTCCAGCCTGCGTTTAACTCTACATTCAGTCAAGCTGTAAGTGTTTTGTACCTAGCCTTATGCTTCCAGCGGTTTCTTTGGCACCCACTAACGAGCATGACAATTTATTTGCTGTTTGTTATCACAACTCTCTAATTGTGTGTTTCTGTTTTTTCCCCTCTGCCTTGACATGTATACACATAGCATATATCTCCCTACGGATACTTTTCTGCAGTATATAATTTGCAGTGTGAATCTGTACTGTATATAGCTGTAAAGTCACTGATTTGATTAATATCTGTCTTCCCCTAAATTGCCGCTAAAAGTAAATTATTAATCGAAACAATTGTGCATGGCTTCACTAACCCCTGAATATCTTTTCTAGACAGTTAACATGTTTGCATGGCTGAACAATCATGATCTTATACTACTAAAATCCCTCCTCTGCATTAATTGTAATGCATGTGTAAAGCACATGCAGAAAGAAAAAGTCAAGCAAATTGACTTTCTTACAACTGTGATTATCTTCCTATTTTTTTCTGTCAGGATGTGCACATGCATATTTCACTTTATTCATTTATATCTACCACAATATATTGATTTGACAGGATCTTTTCGACATGCGTATTGAGCAAACTCTTAATACATCTGAGTTATTGTGTCACAGAGTGAATCTTCAGCTAGGCCTATTCCTGTGATAGATAATCAGGTTAGGCATTTTGAAATGGCTGAAATGATGTGTTTTTGTTCGAATTATTTCATGCTATTATTTGGAAACACGATTATCACTTCTTTTCCCTACATTTTGAGTATTGAAACAGCATTGTGATACATCAGGGACTTTAATTTGATGTTCTTCCCTGTGTTGATCATTACGGGATAATTTTTTTTTTCAACTCTAGCACATTTTTATATTTTTTTGTTTTTGTTTTTGTGAGTTTTTTGTTCTTTTTTATCCCATCATTGTACCGATTGTAATGAAAGTGAGAAGTATGCTTCTTGGTTAATTGTTCCCCTAATTTTTGTCATGCATTATTATATCAGTTATGGAAGTGGAAAAAAACAGTCCCATTTCCATCGTACATGCTTTTAAAGGCCCCGTCACACAACAGCAAATGCCCAATGAATGCCCAACGAATGTCCAACAAATTTGAAAATTTGAAGATATGTTCACATTCGTTGGTAATACTAGAATAGTTTGTAACATGCTTGGCGTTCTTTGTAATCATTAGCTATTCGTGGGGATTCGCAGAGATACGCTGGAGCCGATTTTTTTTTTTAAACATGTCCAAAATCTCCGGCGTATCTCTGCAAATCCCTATGAATAGCTAATGAATGTCCAAAATCTCCAGCGTATCTCTGCAAATCCCTATGAATAGCTAATGAATACAAAGAACGTCAAACATTTTACGAAGTAATTTAGTATTAGCAACGGATGCAAACTGTCTTCACATTTTCGAATTCGTTGGGCATTCGCTTGGCATTCGTTGGGCATTCGCTGTAGTGTGACGGGGCCTTTATTCTTATGCAGCAAAAGCACCAACTGCAATGATGCAATTTTTATTTGTACACTAAAATTCCACACATTATGTTGCATGAAATCACCAAGTCTGTATTGATATGATTCTGATATTCTATGATATTTTCAACTGCAGGTACATGAATTTTACACTCTGAAAAAGCATGAGTCGAAACTATTTGATCCTTAGCACTAGGAAGACATGCAGACATGAAATTGCAGTATCTGGCACATTTTTTAGCCATTCATAATGACTTGCTTAGATATTTGATATTGTTTGCCGATACAAATATTAGAGTTGTTTTCATTGCATTAACTGGATGTATTTTTTGTATATTTTGGAATGGAATGCATCAAATAAAAGAGTACTTGAGTGCAAGCAGTGCAGACCCACAGATTTTTTTTACAATCTTAGTACTTCTTCATCTGATGAATGCAGACAAGAGGATGATGAAATTTTAATGATGGAATTAGAAATACTGAGGTAATGGCTAGATAGATATTATGTGCAGTTAGCTATATCACAAATGCCTCTTATTTTTGTATGCCAAAATTCACATATTCTCACCATTTATTGCCAGATGACATTGATTTAATTCAACAGAATGCCCAGAGTGACCCTGTCTTTTAATACAAACCTGTCGGGTTTTTTTTTAAACGAAGTTATTTCATGTCCTCTCTAGAGTTTTATGGGAAATAGGAATTGCCTGTTTTTCATGTTAAAGAGGAAATCCACCCCCAAAATAAATAAACTCCAAAAGAAAGAGAGAGAGAGAGAAAGAAAAATCTCTAAAGAACATTCCAAAAAATGACAAAAATCGGATAAGAAATAAGGAACATATGACATTTTTGAATTTCACTTTTTTTTTCGGAAAACATCTCTACACCAGTTCTTATGAATATTCAAATAGGTGAGATGATGATGTCATGCCCTCACAATTTTTCATGTAATTTACTATGCTGTATATGAAATTCAGAAAAATTGTTATTTTTTAGCTAATACAGGTAAATCATATTCCCATACCAAAATATGTCAAGATATTATTTTTGTGTTCTTTTTTATTTTGAGTGGTTTTAAGGCAAGTTTTATGTTCATACAGCTGAAATATAAGATTTTTGTTGTTGTATCTGTTTATGAAATGACTGAGAAAGTAAGAGCATGACAGCGTCAACTTGCTGATTTGAATAATCATAACGACAGTCAAAAAGTATTTTGCGAAAAATTTTGAAATTTCAGAGTGTCATTACTTCCCATTTCTTATCCGAGTTTGATCATTTTTGCACTGTTCTGCAGGGATTTTTCTTTCTTTCTTCTGAAATTGATAAAATTTTGGAATGGATTTTCTTCTCTAAACTCTATCTTTCTGCTCTTATGTCTAACTCAGACCAAGATATCTTGAGCACTATATTCTAATTGGTTGGCACATATTCAGGACTTTAGTGTTACTTACATTTTTTCCATACAGTATCACTAGTATCATCTAATGTGTGTTTGCTTGAGGGTGTGCATTTCATTGGTGCATGAGAACAGTGGAAACTGTTCAAAAAATGCCTTTTGTAGTAATCTGGCCAAGGAGTATGTTATTCTCATGCTTGCAATACCATATTGGCAATATCAGGGCCCTGTAGCATAAAAAGATGCAATCAGACATAAGTCAGCTAGGAAATCAAGCACAAGTCAGGTATCAGCCAATTAGAGTTGAGTACTCAAAGACTTATGCTTGATTCACTGATTTATGTTTGATCTGGTATTAACATTTATGCAGCAGGGCCCTGAGATTCCCAGTCTCCCTAAAAGCCTAAATATTTCATCATGTACTGAAAAAACATTGCAAAAGTCTCCCTGATTTGGAAATTTCAATCATTTTTGCCAATTGAGAAGCATGTAACACACAATTAACTCCCTTTACTGCCCTTGGGAGCATCCCTCAACTAATGAGGGAATACTAGCAGCCATGCACTTGCATCTATTTTGTAACTTCAACCTTCCATCTTTCAGTGCAACTTTCATTAGTTTGTTGTGTGGGTGACAAACTAATTATCGTAAGACAGCATTGTCATATCCCCAAGGTACATAAACTTAAAGTGTGACCAAAGAAGTTCCAGCAATACTATTTAGACCTAATATACAATCTACATCTACAAAATGTTATCAGTTAGTTGATCTGATCATGCTTGAAACAGTTAAACACCGTATTTCACTTGTCCAAATACATGCATGAAATTTAGAGGACAACAGAAAAATGCATTACATCTTCACCATACTCTATACCCTCTGTCTACCGATGGTCTCTGGCTCTGTTATAAAGAAGTTTCAAATTGCACTTAACAGTACGTTTTAGTGCACTTTTTGTAAAGGAAATTCATTAAAACTTTAAAGTCATGCTTCTCTGCTTTGACTGTGAATTAAAGTTTGTAAGGTTGAATAAATATGCTTATTTTTATAAACTATATTTATTTCCATTTTCTGTGCATGAGGCATATGATGTGTTTATGAAAACTGTACAAAAACTTATAAAACCAGTCAGTAACTGCATTGAATTTGATACTTTGAAATTCACCATAAAGTGAATGCTCATCATATTGTCGGCAGTCATCCGAACCGTCGTATAACCCGATTTTCGGTCAAATTGTCGATTTTGAGATTTTGAGTCATTTTGATAGTGGATATTCCATTGTACATAATGTGAAATTAAAAACAGTGATAGGCTGTCCTCTCCTATCGTATATACAACAGTTCGGAGACCTGTTTGGTCCCACTCATTATAAGACGTGATGGAGTATAGACTTCAATAGACCCTTAAGCTTCAAAGCCATTTCTTTTTACAGTAGCAACTCTCCTATAGCATTTAGATATTTCTGTCTATGATTTCAGTAGAATAAAAGCTTCCTATTTGGGGAAGATATACACACAGAGCATCTTTCAGTCTTTGACATGAAGTAAAGAAAAAAAAATCTTGCCTGGCAATTCCTCATAGGTATTTTGATGGAAGATCACTTTTTACATTGAAGATATTAATTTGATTGACATCATGGAATTTATGTTGTCCTTATGTTAACATCTTGCAAATTGAAATTATTATTATTATTTTTTTAGTCAAATATTCTATTGATTAAAGCTCAAACCTTTATTATGTAAATGTGTGTACGTATGTGTGTGTGTGTGTGTGTGTGTGTGTGTGTGTGTGTGTGTGCATTTCTTTTGCTTCTGGTCAGGAATACATTGTATCTTAGGGTGTTGGAAATGCTAATTTAGGGAAACTGGTTCAATAGCAACTCAATACTAACACTAAAATTGCTGTGAAAAAAGTTGATAGATTCTTGTCTACAATTTGTTTTCTAGACATTGTGTATTTCTATCTTGATTTCTTTTAGAAAAAAAACTTCTCTGCTATTTACAATAATTGAAAGTGTTTTCTTGACTCACACCTCAAGGTTATTCTTATGCCTGGTTTTCTACTATATATAGCAGCATAAAATCCTCTTGGTTTTCCTCTGACTGCAACTAACATGTATATTATGTATTTAATAAGATCCAGTTATACGTGATATACAAACATTGTACACAGGTTGGAATCTCTTCATATATTTAAACTTTTGGTGTGTATTTGTGTTGAACAGTAATGAAATATTGAAAGGTATAGGAGGACATTGAAAGGTATGGAGTTACAGGTGTTAATACTTTTTTGGTTCTCAAACATATGACTTTATACACTCAGGATTGTAGCATTTACATCACATTGTATGTGCAAGTTATGAAATATGTTGTTTACATAATATTGCATCTGAACTTATTTACTGTTTTTGCATTGCTGCTCTTTGAAATGGTGTGTGTACCCCCTTTGTCTTATCAGTATGTCATGTTTACTGCAGTAACACAACCATGGACGGGCTCAGTTACGCAAAATACCGTCACATAATTGTATGATTTTCACACAGGCACACAGGCACACACACGCACACGCACACATGATGTTCACATACTTACACATTGACACACAATGTTCTTAAACACATAACCACACAATGTTCATAGACAGACAACCACACAGTGTTCACAGACAGACCACCACACAATACTGGCAATGTTACAATGATACAAGTACTGTGAAATTAGGGTGGCAAATTTGGAACTGACACATCTTGTTTTGTCTTCATAATCTTTGCAGCAAAAATAATGAAATGAGATGATATTAGGGATCATTTATCCGTCAAAATACACAGAGACAAGAACCACAACCTAAAGACAACCCTATTTAAGCCTGTTTATTTAATACCCAGTGGTATCTACATGTTTGTTTGTTCAATTGCCATTCACTGTGATTTGTTGCAAATGTCAAGTGGATTGAAATGAGTAAGGATGTTTTTGTGTTCTTAAAGGACAAGTTCACCTTCATAAACATAAGGATTGAGAGAAATATTAGTATAACACATCATTGAAAGTTTGAGGAAAATCGGACAATCCGTTCAAAAGTTATGAATTTTTGAAGTTTTTGTGCAGTAACCGCTGGATGAGAAGACTACTGCAGTGTATGAATAACTTAGATGTCACATGCGTACAACAATATAAGGAAAATATAAAGAGAATTTCACAAAATTTCATCTTTTGAAAAAAGTACACATTCCCTTGACTCGTTACCGACATATGTTATGGGTAATATTATTCCCCCTGCCTTTAGAAAGAGACAAGTCAAGTGCCCTTTTATTATGCGAAAAAAGTGAAAATATGTTGAATTTTCTTTACATTTTCTTTATACTGTTGTACGCATAATTACTCACAAGCTGTAGTAGTCTCCTCCTCCAGCGATTCCAACACAAAAATTCTAAAAATTCATAACTTTTGCATTGATTGTCCAATTTTCCTCAAACTTTCACTGATGCATTCTACTAATATAGCTTCATTCTCTCAATCCTTATGTTTATGAAGGTGAACTTGTCCTTTAATGTTTTCACATTTGAGACATGCTTGTGAATTCCATGTGATAATCACAGAGTGGTCAATGGATACTCTTTTTTCCACCAGATACCATTGAATTATTATCTGTTTATCAGCCCTGCCTAATGCCCTGTTTTACATCTACTCCAGACAGTCCTGATCATAAATGGACCCCCCCCCCAAAAAAAAAAAAAAAATATATATATATATATATCAAGATAAGGCAGGAACATTCTTTTTAATGGTCACCTTGAATCTACATGTGATATATACTGTGTAGTAGCTAAAAACAGATATAATTTCTCTTTGTTCTACATTAATCCACAACATTTCGCTCTGACAATTAAGTAGTCTGATTTGAATAATTTAATCACCTTTGACAACAGAACGCATATTTTTCTGTGATAAAAGACTTCAACTATCATTCTAATTCTTGTGTTTCTGGACGTGGTGTGTAGATTGGGCCCCAGGCCTACGTGTTTGGTATCAACAGCAACGGGTATATTCTGCTCCATCCAAGACTCAAGGCAGAGGTATGTACATGAACCAGTGATATATTTTTTCTTGTTGCTCTAGATGTGGATAGTCGCACGCTTAACATACCCACAAACAGATGGTATTAAAATTTGCCAAGATAGGCAGGTCGCTGGCTCGAGGCAAAATCCTGAGAGAAGGCAAGATGAGGTAATTTGCTCCAGATTTTTGGAAAGGCTTAAAATCAAACAACCATTGGGATATTTGGGAGGAAAATGCAAGAGATTAGGGAAGTATTTTTGTCAATGACATGTTTTCATTTTCTTCTGACAGTCAAATATCCGGAAATTGTGAAATGTCATTGTTCAACACAGGGCACGAGTCGGCTAATATGAACTGGCACTTTGTAAAAATATTTCAGAATTAGACTTTAGTGTTTTGTCCATGGAAGATGAGGGATTTGAAACATGACTGGCTGTGCATATTCTCAGTTCTGTGAATGAATTAAATTAGATACCTTGAGGTAGATAGGGCCCTATATTAGAATTGTAACAGATTTAATTGTCATTGCTCTGTTAAATGCTGGAGTTATTTGCAGCTGTAATTTTGTCTGAATATAGTGTATCATATCATGCTGGACTAACAATTGTAAATGATTGTGACTTTTCTAACAGCATGCTGTGATTGTTTTTTTTTTCTCAATGCTAACCTATGTGATGAGATGTTGTCATTGACAGAGAGTGGCTAGACGTAGAGAGCCACAGCAAGACTGAGGCAACTTAGCTAGCTCCAACTCGCTCTATCTACTAACACTTGTCGCTAACTGGTAACACAATATTGTCCTGAAAACAGTATTCGAAGACGTGTGCATTCTCACTTGTGGATTCTTCTTTGAATAGTTTGTATGTGTGTGTGTGTGTGTGCGTGTGTGTGTCTTTTTCTGTTTTTAAGTGTGTGTGTGTGTGCATGGACCTAATATTCACTTCTTTTCCTCCTTAATCTCAAAGAGATTAAGCCATCTATTCATTCTCATTCTGTCGCTCGTGAGACTGCAAAAAGAAGATTGAGGTGTACATGCTAGTGGCAAATGGCAAAACTGTCATGACGAAGCCATTCTGCAACAGAGAGCGTTGTTTGAACTCACTGTAAGCATGTGATGAATGATTTGAAGTACTGTACAAGTAAAAATATCACTTTAGGTAACTCTTGAGTGTGCGCATGGCATGACCATATGAAGACAGACCATGATGCGTTTGTAGCCAGGGGTAGAATTCAAATCAAAGGGATTACAAATGTACCTGTTCATTACCAACTTGAATGAAACATTGAGATGAAAAGCATGAGAGGTTACATGTTAAACATCATCATTCTGAGCAATTTTTACAATTGTATATCCTATTCAAACTATAGGGTGCAGAAGCATCCATCTGTAGGGTTCTAGTTATAGGCACCGGTGATTGCATGATCGCGCTCATCATGGAACTATGGATTACACTTCATACCTCAAATTGTGACACCACAGCATTGCTGTCATGCAATTACATGTCAGCTAAGAGAAACTGATCATGCATCTAGTTGTTACAGTCAAAACAATCAAATCTTCAAACAAATATCATTGCAGTTTTAAGAAAGGTTTATCTAGTCAAAAGTGTCCACAAATGTGACTTTGTACCCAAAGGCATCCAGTAATTTTTGTCACTTTCAAAGAGAGCACACAAAAAGAGGTTTTGATTAACCCATCAAGGACGGGATGATTTTGCTATAACACACATTTCCCATAGACACCCGCCCAAGTATACTGGGGACTAGTCTTCAATGGATTAAAACTCTATGTTGATAATGTGAGACGTGCCACTGGATGCTTTTATTTTTTTTTTTTCTGTGTACAAGTTGCTACAGTGAGTGATACCTGTTAATTGTAAGCAAAATCTGTGAACTAACACAAAACTTTTGTACACTGGATAACATGTGACAAGTTGGCCCCACACCCTTGTGGCATTATATAAACTGAAAACACTAATTCCTTTTGATCATTTTGACAAACTGATCAATTTTGTGAAGAACATATTATTGTCCAGAAATGCTGCAAATTGTAATCACACAAGGAATCAAGGCTTCTGGTAATGGAATTAATGAAGTTTGACTGCCAACAGTGAACGCAATTATATCCCACAATTAGAACAGACTCTTTTGTGATTCTTTGTAATTCAAAATTCTATATTTACCAGACTCCATGAAGGCAAATTCCACTCTTTGTTGGAATTTACTTCATTCAGAATAAGAATAAGAACCACAACAACATCAACAACAACAACAACAACAGCAACAACTGTGAGTTATTATCATTATAGTGTTTTTGTTGTTTTTCAACACAATCATATAAACATAAAATACACTTATTTAGTTATTAATTCTGCAACTTCACTCCCCACACTTTCACAGAGTCATAATTTGCCAAGTTGTCACAACTTGAGGGATCAGTTTGATAGAAGGATATATTCTCCTTGAATTTACATCACAAGAGGAAGTTGAGTGAAGATTTATGAGTGCTGAGCATGTAGGGAACTTGTCGGGCCATGATGAACATCACCCAATCTGAGTCCCAGTTACACTCCCACATAGTGATAGGAAAGTTTCTGACCTTAAAATGCAGTTTATTTTAAGTCTGATATCATAATGATGCTTTCATTGTTATGATTTGTTTTGACTCTGGAATGAATTTTTCCATTGAAATTATATATTTTCTAATCAAACCTTTCAAAAAGTAATTAATATCTTTCTGAAGAAGGCTTTGAATAACAGGTAAATGAGATATTTGACAAATTTTACATGCACAGTGTTGAAAGATGTAGCAGTGAGGATTTTTTTTTTTCTGAAATTTTCCCCCATTCTGTGCCCTTAAAAATTGGGACAGCTCTTCATGGAGGAAAGAGATATGTAGTCAAATTTAACCACTAAACTGACCAGTGTTAATAGTGTCTTCTGTATTTGATTCCTGGATGTCGGGCCATTTACATGACCTTTGACCGGTTGAAGAGAGAACAACTTGTAAAATAAAGTCTTTTGATTTCTTTTATCCCTTCTGTGGCCTGCTTAACTGCAATGAGAATGCCAGCAGCTTTGGACATGACCTTCCATACTCTGCTGTGTGTGACCTACTCTCTTTATTATCATATTTCTAAACTTTATCACCATGGATTAGATAAAAGTCAGGAGACTCCCTTTTAAAGTGAAAGTGGTTTCCATTCATGCTATTAAAAAGCCCTCTCTTTTTCTTTGCCTCTGGAGAAATCATGTAGTATATTATGAATTATATTATTTTACAGCTATATTAACTCTCTGTATGATCATACTTCTGCACTTCAGATAAAGGGTGTCTTACCTATAATGTGAATATGCTATTATCATGTCCGTCCAAGTCTGATTTATCAGTAGACTCCATATTAACTTTACAGTGGTGTCAATTCTTGCTAATAAAACCCTCCTTTTTTTTTCTTTGCCTCTGGAGAAATCAGACAGTATATAATTATGAATTATAATAGTAATATATTACATCTGAACGATACTCTGGAGCTTGTATATTGTCACTTTCCATGTCAAATCAAAGTTCACAAAAATCGTACTAATAGAATTGCACATAATGTAGTGGCTTGTTGAATATCTAACATTTGATGTTTGTGTACAATATTTACACATCCTAGCATATAGTGGTCATGTTGAGCATACACTGTTGTGTGATTGTACCATAAGATTGAATGCAAACATTTGCAAAGACTTACACTGTAGCCTTAACAGTTTACCCCAGGAAAAGCAAGTTCTTTTATAGGGACCCTATAATGTAAACAAAGCTGTCATTGCAGCAACTTACTTCATATGTGTTATTGTGTGTAAAATCACAGATGCATTTTTACATCACATTTTTATGCCTCCGCAACGAAGTGGCCGGAGGCATTATGTTTTCGGGTCGTCCGTCCGTCCGTCCGTCCGTCCGTCCGTCCGTCCGTCCGTCCCGTTTTGTTTTTGTCGATATCTCAAGAACCGTGTGGTGGTTTTACATCAAACTTGGTATGAGGGTATATCCTTGGGGGATAATACTTTGTGTGGATTTTACTGAAATTATACTTTTTCTCAATACCTTGAAAATTACTCAATGCATAAACTTATAAAAGGGTCAAAAGTCAAGTAAAAATCATCAATTCCCCAAATACCTGCACTCTTACATTTTAATCATTCATCCAATTGAACCTAGTAGTTCTAGGAAAGTGAACATTCAGCACATTTGTGTCAAACCTGTCATTTTAATATTTTGCCAATTGTGTGAAACTGTCATCACACATTGTCAAGACATTGTACTATAGACCTATTAGGAGAACCATGCATTATGGCGGAGGCATATCAGTAGCCGTAGCGATATATCTAGTTCATAAATGGTATATTGTTGGTATACACGTAAACAGTTCAGTATCAAATCTTAATGGGTGTCATTCATTATGGTAGTCTGGTGAAGTGCCACGGTGTTGATTGTATTGATTTGTCATAACATTTCATAATCATCATTTTCATGGGTTTCCTTGAAATTCATTTTGGTATTCAAAGCCAGGCACATATTCACTTTATCCATACAATCGTCATTTATTCATATTTAACATTTTTTGAAGTCGAAGCATCATGATCAATAGCTCACAATTGTTCTCATTCCTTCCTTTTTGTATTGCAATTAAAGTGCTTCCCTTTCATTAAAAAAAAAAAAAAATCTGGAAAGCTGAAACTAGCACTTGGCCAAGTACCAGAGTGAATGAAGTAAATGACTTCGCTTTGGTTAGATATTCTAGAATGTTGTCATCCATGGCTGTTTATGTTGGTTCTGCTGGTGGTGAGTTGAACGTGGTAAGTCAAGCAGAACAAGTGCGTGGGCATACCTGTCTACGTTTAAGCTGTGGACACCATGGAAATATGAAAGTACATACAGAATATTCTTAATTAGAATATCTCATTGCCCACATCCCGCTGAAATCAAGATGTACGAGGAATTCAAATTTTTGTTTGGGTTTAGCATGTCTTGAGTTATTTTTTGCCATTCCTTCTATATATCTTACAGTAGTCAGTATTTTCTCCATGCCATTGAAGTATTGTTCAAGTAGATTCAGAAATCACAGATGCCGTCTTATTGGTGGAATGAAGCTTTGGAGATGCATCTGAAAGTTTGGCTGCCGAGTATGTCAATGGTTCAAGTTTCTTACTTGGTTTTTTAGTCTCACTCATTTATTTTGTTAATGACTTTTTTTTACACCTCAACCATTCGCCATGTGATGCTCTCTTTCGTCCTTTCCCTTTCTTTCCATTTCAAATTTCTCCTCATTATGTTGGTGATAACAAACAGGAACATATCAAATCCATCCTGGAGGTATTCCTCTCACTTTCATTTTTTTTTGAAAACCCTTGCCTCCCGTTTTCATTTGCCTGCGTGGTAACGAGAAAATATAATGGTCAAGAGTAACCTCAAAGAGAAGTGCATCTTGGTCCATTTTCATTCTTGTTTGCAACATCTGTTTAAACATATATATATTTATATTCATATTTGCTCTCACACATATATATATATATTTCCTCTACTTCTCTCTTTCCTGTACTATATTATGTGTCTTCTCTTTGCATCCTACTTTTGTATTCTGTAGCAGTTTGTCCAAGGTTTGTTAGACTACGGAATGTTTGGTTTTTGTTTGAGTTTGTCATGGAAGATCATTGAGAGGAAAATCAAATGTGCACATTTTGCCAAATTCTTGATTTTACGCTGTTAATGCTCCTCTGCACTGATATCTGATATGCTGGTACCATTTTCTGGCTTTACCAACAAACAAAATTTGCCCCCCCCCCCCCCCCCCCCCCCCCCCCCCCGAAAAACAAAAACAAAAACAAAAAAGTCTCTCTGAAAAATTTTTTGAAAGAGATTGAAAAAGATGACCCCCACCCCAAAAATTAAAAGAGGGGGGAAAGATGATAATTGTTACTGACTGCTGCATGCTGTTCTTATGCACTCTGGGTATTGAGATTGAGTCTGCATTTTCATTATTATTTATTTGTAGGCTTGTCGTGTCTTGATTCAACCAAATGTCCACCATCTGGCTCTTGCCTGTGGAATGTTGTATGGCACCATGCTTGCATATTAAATTCAGTGTCTGCCTGCTTCATTTCATTGTTGATTTTTTTTTTTCAATTGTAGTGATAAAAAAGATCTACTTTTGAGTTAAATCAGCACAGTATTGAAATCTTGACTGATATGTCACACTTTTCAATCTTAAAGTGCAAATAGAAAGTGATCCAAGGTTCACATTATTTTGCATCTTTTTTTTTATGATACGTTTTTTATCTTCACCTAGTCCAGAAATGCTATCATGATGGTTCTTTGCAAATGTAACAATGCAAACTTTCAAAAGAAATCAAACCAAGGGTATCATGACAGTGACATTATTTTAAATAAAAAGATTGAGCGAGGGAAAGAATTGTTTAAAAAAAGAGATAAGAAGATGGAGGATTAGACATATTATTTCCAAAATGTCAAGAGGTAGTCCTCTTTCTGCTACAGCCATAATTCAAATCACATAAAGCCAAAAAATCAAATGATGGATTTATTAATTTTCAGTTATCTCCAGTGCAGTAATAAAATCAGTTAGGTGCCCCAAATATATTAAACACTCAACAGTTATTGCTTCTGTTGATAGTATGTAGTTGAGCAGTGTTTAAAGAGCCACATGGAAAGCTAGAATTTCTCAAGACACAATCACAATGAAATGTATGTTTAAGGCAAAAAAAAGAAAAGAAAAAAAGAGTGGAACAAAACAAATGTGCATGAGAACAGAACAACAACAGAGCTAGTTTATAGCCACTGAAGTACAAACAGCTCAATGCTGGAATTCTACAAAATTAATGAAGTGTAATATTACCTATATTCTATTGAAATACGTCTCAAACATCATTTCGATCCACACAGACTACTGTATACACCTTGTGCCAACTTTCCCATTTCGTCAATATACAGCTTGTTCAGATGAGACTGTGTGGTCTGTTGTATGTGTTTTGAGAGTGTATCCATAAGGTATGCCAACAAGAAAAGGGGAGAGAAATTCTCATGGTCGGACATCCAGGTATTTAGCAGTGGCTGCAGTGAAAACATGATGTATTTTTGAGGTGAAATTATCTACTTTTCTTCCATAATTGGCTTTTAAGTTCCATGAAACTGTCAAATATGGTCCACCTTAACATTTCTGATAGCCACAAGAAATATCATTGATAAATAATAAGTAAAAGAATGGTCAATTGAGGATTTTGAACGCCAATGCCGTGTTGCCTGTATCACCATTACCACATATATTCGTACACTGTATGCTTGTGCATGCACAACATTCACACCGATTCACACTCCAGCTCCATACATGTACTGTACAAGTGAGCTGTTTGTTTTCATTCCAGCTATACCGGAAGTGACGAATGCCTGACCATGAGAATAGACAGAAAAACAGAGTGATGTAGAAAGATAAAGAGACAAAAGAAGAGATAGAAAGAGAGAGAAAAAGATGAGGTTCAAAACTTGTTTCAGAGACAACCACAAAGTGCACATGTGTCAACTTGTCTCTCACAGATAGATCAAGAGAAATACTGTAAAAGTAGAAATTTTCGTGATGTTGAAATTTTCGCACAACCAGAAACTAGCGCGAAAATGAAAGCACGCGAATATTTTTGCTTGCCATATTGTATTCAAGTAGTTGATGTGTTGATTCCATGGAATTAAAAACATGCGAAACTTATCTCACCCGGATGAACACGAAAAATTACTCCCACGAAAATATCCACTTTTACAGTAGGTGTGAAAAGGAGTGAAGAATTAGAAAAACTTTCTCATCTGTTCCAATTCAGTATACAGTTCGACCTCGATTATCCGGCCATGTCGGGACCGGCGCTCATCCGGATAAGCGAATTGGCCGGATATGGGAGACACAATGTTAATGTATATAGCTGCCGTCCAAGCTGCCGTCCCAGTGCACTGGCAGCTAGGCAGGTAGCGTACCCCGCAATGGTGGTGCTGACTGCTTACTTTTACGATGATAATGTGGTGTGAATTTATGTTAGTTCTGTCGGGAATATTGTAGGTAAATCTTGTGAGTTTCGTAGAAATTTCAATTGAGTTCAAAGTCACTGTTTTTTCTCAATTTTTGGATGAAAAAAAAAAGTCCTTCACTGCGTGAACGCGTCCGGATAATAGAGATTTCCGTATAATGGAGGTCGAACTGTATTTGATATCCCCCTCTAATTTCTCACCATCACTGACACTTTTCAAGACTTCACCCCATACCATGCGCCCCCCCGTCAAAGACCTGTCTTTATTGTTCTATCGATGCATTTCACCCCCGTTGCCGTAACATTTAACATTAATCTGTCGAACTCATCTCACTAAACATGGCCACAATCATGCATTAATTTGAGAATGCCATTATGAAACTCCAGTCCATGCAAGCCTGTTTCATTTGCTTGTTGATTGTCACCAAGCCATTTGATTCATCATTTTGATTTGTCAATGTTTTAGTTTCATTTTCCATGTTTTTAGTATCTTGTTTAATAGTTTGTGACTTGATGAGATTGCCTCCGGTTTAGCATGGGAGTGCACATTTTTTTTTTTTTTTTTACTTTGATAATTTCCAACCACATCTTTTTGCCAGTGCCCACTCGTTTTATCATCCATCTGTTCTATGTTTCACGCCATTTGACTGCAACTCTCAATTATTTGCCTGTATTCAGTGCTCGACATTGTCTGTAAATTTCCCTAATTAACACCAAGAATTATCCAGTTGTGATTTGTGCTTATAACCGAAGTGACTTTACTGCAGGAGAATAACGTATTAAAGTGTTGGTATTTCACACAGCAAAGACTCTTATCAGGGTGTTTTGGGCTGTAATCAAATCTATGAATGCTTGTTTTAGGTGATTCAACTGTCTATGAAATTTCTGCATCTGTTCTGTATCTCAAAAAAGAAGAAGAGAATAGTTCAGGTTATGCATGAAATCTGAATACTGGTAGATTATAAAATTCCCATTGACCATTACCCTGTAGACCATTATAATGCTACCATTTGAATTAAAAAGATATATATATTAATTTTTCCTTCTGGGGACTGAGTAATGATCTTTTCCATTCATCTGTACATATTCTATGCATTTCAATACTTTGAATCCAGTTTGCATGAAATTAGTTGTTGCTAAGCCATGCAAGTTAGGGGGCATACATTGTGGTTGTTATCAACAAGCTTTGTTATCTATCATAAAGTATGCATAAAATTTGAACAATTTAGTAAACTTCACTCCACTCTCGGCACATACATCACAAGTTAGAGCATACATGCTTGCGTCATTCTACATCTTTGAAATACAGACATTCTTCCGTCGCCTCCACTTTAAATGTAAAGGAGCTGAAGTCTTGCCTGTTTTGGAGTGTGATTAAGTGCTGCTCATTTTGGAGTAAAATAACTGTGTGATTTTAGCTCTGTCAAATTAAATTTTCTCTGTGAGTTTAACTCTTTGTAAAGTGAATTCAGGTCTTTCACAGAGTGAATATATGGGAGCTATACCGCCATACATTTACATTTATGGAGTAATGTGTCATATGCAGGCAGATCAAATGGTTCAAATTGTAGTGAACTTTGAGCTTTCAAACACATGAAAATATGCTTCATAAATGTAGACCCACACTTGCAAAGAAAATTGACAAAAAACACTAACAAGTAATTTTGAGGACCTATCAAAATACTCGGGGGAAGGTTGTAATTGTAATCATGTTCTGAGGGACAGTAAGAGATTATCCTTTCTGAGTTCTGTATTCTATTACAACAAACTCGTTTATACCCCTCTAACTTTGGAGGGGGAGTTTTTTATGATATTTATTTGCAACACCATAGTTGACCTGGGCTGCAAAATGTGACCTACCCACAACTCACTGATATTTAAACTAATTCAGATATGGAAAGTAGTTTTATGGTGGCACAAATCCAAGTGGCTGTGCAATTGTGTATTCAGTCATATTTTATAGTCTATCACTATATGTCATGTTATGTTATGTTAAGGGCATTGCAACACAACAGAAATGTAATGTGATGGATAATGTAATGAGAATGTAGTTGTAGGTTAGGAGGAAATTCTTTACTGCTAATAACAACATCCTCACCTTGTTTTATTTGCATAGTATGGTATCCATCTATATTGCAGTGAAAACTTAAATTCAACAATTTCTGTTTTAAAATCTAAGGTGTGTTTTTAATGAAACTTCTATCATTGTATTTCATTTTGAAAGCCAACGTGAATTGAGTGTGGAAACTGCAGTTTGAGTGGTCTCATTGTATCAACAGTTGTTTACTTTATGAGCGAGATAAATTTGAATACATGCTTTTAGCTGTACCAAACTTTAATACCAGCACAAGGTGCTTGGGATGCAAATTAGACCTATATTATGGAAAGATATGAGCTGGTATGAGGAGGGGGGGGGGGGGGAGGGGGATTTCTGTGTATGAAAGCTTTTGTGTCCAGACATTTTATGTTTTGAGAGTCATAGTTGAAGCGATGTTTTTGGTGGTGAATGTAATGTGCCATTGCTTTTAATTTCCATCACTGAAAGAGAAGAGGCATCATCTGCTAGAGAAAATTTGATTTGGTATTATGCGTGAATGTTGCAAAGTAAAATGTGTGGTATTTCTGTGATCTCACCACTTGGAAGATGAGATAACTATCAAGACTATAGAATTCTCCCAGAACCATCAGCCTAAGCATATATCTATGACTGGTCATGAACAAGTTTGTGATCCTAACAATAACTTGTCATGTTGCTGTCCACTGCTGTACTCCTTCCGTCCCCTTGCCCCCCTATAATAGTGTCCCCCCCCCCCCTTCTTCCCTGTTTAAAACCTCTTGATTAAAAGGTAGCATCCTAACCTACCAGTAGAAGCAGCCCAAAATCTATCCTTCCCTTTTCGTGGAATCTAGTGTTCGGTCATTAATTCATGTCTTTCAGAGCTGACGCAACACCATTCGTATAATCTCATGTTACATCATACCGAGCTTTTAGAGACATCCGTTTCAATATAGTGTGTGTTAATGGTCAACAAGTACAGTACTGGTATTGTATTTGTACTTAATCGTTACAGAGATATAAGATATTGAATACCTTGATGACATGTATGTGTCCTGTGAGGTTGAGGTTGAGCACAATCAGGGTGGATCATTTACAATAAGCGTCTGTGTGTGTGTGTGTGTGTGTGTGTGTGTGTGTGAGCGTGGGTGTTTGTATTTGCATGTGTATGTGTGTTTGTGTGTGTGGGTGTGCTCATTGTTGCAGGGTATATGACAGTTAGGTCTGTGATTGTTACTGTCCAAATGTAGCATGATGTTACTTTCATGTTGTGAACATCTACTACAAACTCATGTATCTGTTGCATGACTCTTCCATTACTTAATATGTGACCCTCAACACCATGGAAGCTTTACTAAGTTTGCCGAATGATATTTTGATTTTTAATTCCAAATTCTTCAGGGTCTGTGCTTTCCAATAATTAACATAATTTGTCCCATAGTTTATATCTATGTCAACCCACCATAGAAAAGTTGGGAAGTTTGGCAACCAGACAACCTGGGTTGAGGGAAAATCAACTCCAAAATTCTTGAATTTATGGTTAGAATGGAAATTAAGTTTAAGATACTGTCAAGTATGTAAGCATTCAACGTTATAGGCAATTAAACTGAACAGGTCAGCTCAAAACGTTCCTATACCATGCTTGCTAAAAATGCAAAGGTTTTAATTTCAAAATGTTCTTTGAACTTGAATTTCCTATCAGCAGTGACGAGAAGTAATTCTGAAATGTTCATTGCAGTTTTTAAAGATAAATAAAAGTTATTTTTCTTCAGCCAAATCACCCCAATTTTGTAACTTTTTTCAGCTCCAGTGTCTGCAAATTTATCAGAGTATCATGGTGCTGGGTCACATTACACATGTTGCTACCCTTGGCTATATTGAGTGTTTCTGCTCTATTATGTACACCAGTCTTGTATGGTGTATCAAATGGATGTGCGTCTCTAGTAAATACTAACAGCATGAAATATGTTCAGCACTTTTTAGCTCTGCACTTTTACTTCAATATATTCCAAGCTTACAGAGAGTTACATTATATTTTATATACCAGTCAGTTGTGATGAATGTATGGAATGTTACTCCAGCATGCAAATGGCCCATACATAAAAAAGTCAACCAGCACTTATGTGTGTATACCCACTGCATGGTATTCAACGTTCACCAAAATTGGTATTGGTATGTAAATTTTCTACCAATGCCATTAGAATGGTATAACACATAGAATTTACAAAATACTATCATTTCTATTTTTAATACATTGTATAAAAAGGAAACTGCATCAACATTCTACTGGACTACATGTTCCCTTGTTCTGAACTTAAATGCATTCCATTTTGCATTTGACCTTAATAAATATTGAAAAAATAAAACATATGAAAGGTGTAGAAGTTTTGATAAAATCAAACATAAAAGCAGAATCATGGAATGTCAAACTTCCATGTGTTTTTATAAGACAGTAATATTGGCAGCAATCACACATGTAAATATGCTTGAAAAGTTGAATCATTTACATTGCCTGACAGTTCAACCATTGGTTATTTAAATATTTTGTGAAAATCATATCTTTACTTTTTGATTTAGAGCAATTGTAAATACATTCACTTTCAAAGTCATCTATGCTGCCAAGTCATTTAGAACTTTACAATAATTTGGATTAAAGGATGCATATCGATTTCTACCTCTTACCTCGCCCTCCGCAGAAAAAGAAGAAATTGTGTGTAAATTTATTTGTGTGACAGTGAGAGACTTTGTAAGGTGATGACATTACAAAATGTACCTCATCTAATTTGCATAAATTATGTGACTGGCACAGATATCACTGTCTCTAAACTTCCAACATTCCAGGACCTATTTTCATGCAACTTCTATCATCTTGTTTTAATGTGGCTACCTACTCCTCCAATCATTGAAGGCAACTTAAACTTGGGGTAGCATGTTAGGTTGGCTATTAATGTTTGTTCACATGATCCATGAACATATTTTTGAATAAAGCTGTATATAATTAAGATGGGTGGGGGGGGGGGGGGGGGGGGGGAGGAGGAGGAGGAGGAACATTTCTAATGGGGTGATAGTGATACACAAATACAATTTCTGCTGCGAGTTGATGTGTGAGTTTTTGAGACAGATTGTGCAGCTTCACATACGTTTTTGTACAAAACTCTTCAAAATACTTAATTTTATAGTAAATAGGACTAATCCAGCGATACTGGACCAAGTGACACGTACATACTACCCTCTTTTATTATTTTTTATTTAGGGTCTAATCTTATTGTATTTACAAATGTATGCTGATGAGTTTTGCATATTTATGTAAGATCCATACAGCTTGTAGCATGTATTTATCAATAGGATATTACAATTATTATGTAGTATGGAATTATGTTCAAGGTAAGATTAATGTGTGTGTGAAAAAAATTATCTACTTACTGAAGCTCAATATGAATTTCTCAGATTATCAAGTTTATCAGCATGCATAAGTGTTGGAACAGCATCATAATTATAGCACTTTATATTCTGATGTAACTGCAATGGCTTTTCATCATTACATTTTTGAATGTATGAATGTGCATGGCAAAATGCATGACGTAGATGGAAGTATGAGTGCTGTCTTTAATATGTGACCCTGCACCTCAAAACAAACAAAAAGTCGCCAGACATGAATTTTTAGTTAAGACCATATTCTGAAAGAGCATACTTCAAGCTTTAAAATGATGTATAACTCAAATCAAATGGACTCTCCTAACCTATCTAAATATCGGAAAGAAAGCACAAACTCAGGGAAAGTACGAACTGAGAAAAGAGGCTCTGAAGTACAGTGTCTATTCAAGCGCTTAATCTTTACCAAACCGTGCTGGCTGTGCGATGAATGGGACAAAAAACAGGAAGTAAACCACCAGAGTAACAACAATGAAGGGATTATCAGATTAAACTGAAATTGAGCATGCCTCATTAACACATTCTGTCCATAATTAATGCCAACTTTCAAAGCAGTAGCACTATCCTGTCAAAACCTATTAGAGTTGAAAGTGAAGAGTGTGGACAAGGTTTTTCAGAAATGAAAAAGGGATTCTAAAGACACACCTAATCACACTATTCTACCAAAAATGGTCGAGATAAACAGCTAAAAAAACACACTTTCCTGCCCGTTTTATGATACCAAATTTTAGCATAATGTAAAAGAAGACCCGCTCTTTCAGAAAATATGAAAAAGTCAAGTTCGGCTAGGTTTACCCATTTCACTTATTTTCAGTCCTCACGCAAAATCGGTGCATGCGACTTTATGTTCGTTTTGAGGTGCACGGTCACATATAATTATGTGAAATTGTCATAAGTTTGCCCCTTGTATGAAGTATATCATATACATTATATTTCCTTTGCATTCATTCCAAGCATGTTTTTTTTTTATTTGTGTGTGATATTACCAACAAGTTTTTTTTCCTTCTTGTAAGGAAGATGTAGTCATGTGATACCACTTGATAATTTGTTACCGATTGATTACTTTATCGCACCAATTTGAAAGCACTTTATACGTGTAATTCACTTGTGGACAATCCTTTACTAGCAAGCCCCAGAGAATCAAAATCATTCTGGTACATAAATATACAGTGCACCTCAACTAAGACTGTTGGCATGATTGTGTAAAGTGCATAATCAATTTGTAAATGCCATTGCTTAAAACTATGGTCGCATGATGCAGACATAAAGAATAACCTTAACCCATTGAGGATGGGCTGATTTTGCTACAACGTGCAATTTCCATAGACAGTGGCCCAAGTGAACTTGTAACTTGTCTCCAACAGGTTATCTGTTATTACAACATATCAAAATGATTTATTTATTTATTTATTTTTTATCAAGTTTCTCGTTGAAGTCTGTGATAACCCCTGAAATTGCCTCACTGGCCAAAATCAGCGTAGTTCTATGTGCTTGGAAATTGGTGTGTGGTTCAAATAACTGGCAATGATTCAATAGTTTATCTGTGCTTCAACAAGATTTGTCCTGGTTTGTGAAATCGTACTGGGTAAATTTGAATATTTGTACATAAACAGTTACATTTTGCTTTTTTTGATTAAATATGTTTCTGTAACTAGACATTTAATGACTACTAAATGAATCATTGGTTTTAAGGTTACATTGTAGGAACAAACAGTAAAGTTGATTTTAATTCATATTATAGGCAATATTTGCAGATCTGTTACAAAATGTAAAGAATGATTTTGAATTTAAGGTTAGGAAAGTACAATAAAGTTGATTTACATACATCCTGTACTAAGTTAGATTTGCAGATCTATTAGAACAATTTAGGAATGATTTCTTAATATGAAGAAATGTTTGTATCTCATAAAAAACAAACATGTTCTAATTGACTTTATGAATGTTGCAATTCACAAAGAGAGAAATTAATTTTAGGGTTTATATTGTTTCATACTGGCTTTTGGTAGGAATTGCGAATTTCTATGAAACCTTTTGTTTTAGTAAAAAATAATAAAAAGACATTAGCCAAATACCTTGAAACTTTTTTTTTTTTACTTAATCATGCAATATTTGTCACATACAGTACACTTGTTTAAGGCTGTCCTTGACAAATATTGCATTAGTTTACACAATCAAGAAAAGATATGTTTAAGGGTTCCGCAATAATTCCTTGTTTCAACATGAAAGAGTGGCCCATGTAATCTGGCACTTGAATTACATTTGAATTGATATATTTATTATGAGTTACTGTATTTAGCAATGCAAGAATGGGGGAGGGAAACATTTTTTTTTTTTTGGATATGTGGTTGCTTAATGGGAAAAATGAAATTTGCCAAAATTTCTTCAAAGATATCCAGATCCATGAAATTGAACTTGATGAAGTAGTGATTCTATGATATCTGCAATACCAATGATAAAAGTCACATTTCGGACAACCAGATATTCAACTCAGATAAGTTTTGTAGACATGGTAATACAAACATTCTAAGGGATTGGGTAGGTAGTGGGTATGAAAACAGAGACCTGCAAAGTGACTCTCATCTTGTTAGAACTGTAAAGTCGTGGATGTGGTATTGTCAGGATTCTTAAGGTTTTGTTGGCCTTATTTGTTTTCAACCTCGCTCCAGCTGAACTATCTGTCTGATCCCCCCAACGTTGACTTCTTAGAGGTGGAATTCACAACGGATGAGAAGTTAGAAGTGAGTACATTTGAAAAAGATGTAAACTACTGTAAACATATTGTGTATATTATATTTTGTGGTGTTTTCTAGCCACATAATTGATATTTTGTGAAAATATTGCCTTCCGTAGCACAGATATCATCTTTAGGATGGGAAATCAATTACTATTCCCAAGTAAAGGATAATAGATATTTCTCATTATATCATCGCAATTCTTGATCCGGAATTCAACCACTTACAAAATCGTCATTGTCTTGCAAAAGTCCAAATTTGCCAAATATTGTACTCACAAAATATATGGCATATCTAGTAGTTGACCAAGATCTAAGTTTGAAATGAACCAGAACATATAATTTTTGCTGTGAGATGAAGGAATGTTATAATTCTTTTCTACTCTTCAATTAAAGTTTTGTAGTTAAGTTTGATATTCTACTGTTATATTTGATAGATCTAAATAGTGCATTATAGGAAGTTGCCATTTTCTGCATTCTTTGCGTGAGCTAAAGTGTGTTAATCTATCGGTGATATCTTTCAGAGAATATATTTCAGTACATTGATGTCAAGATTAAGCATTCATGTTCAAATTTGCTACACTGTAGGAGCATTTTCCTTTAGATAAAAGTTAAGGAAAGAGAAAAGCTATATTCCGGTATAAGAATTCACCCAAATTACTGGTAGTGTGTGTTTGTTAGAAAGAATTTAACATTTACTCTTGAGTCCAGATATCAGTGATAAAGCACTGCTTTCATAGTCATATTTCCCGATTTAGATTTTCGAAATAAGTAAGGAGAAAAAGTATATATATGTTACTGCTGAAATAACGACTTGTCAATTAATACCCTATCAATTTTCCATCATAAGCAGCTCTAGATGTGTCGATGCTCAAGGCTCTGTAAGAATATGCCACTCCAGAAGATAACATAGATTGGCTTCCAGCTTTCACGGCAAACAATAGTACCCTTATGAAGTTAAATCTGCAGAGATATTTGGGATCCCATGACTTCTGTTTTGGAATGGTCTAAGGTCAAAGTGAAACTAACTATGCCTCGGATGAATGCGAAGTTTGCAGTGCAGGTAGTTTTGAATCTGGTGCAAGTAGTTTTAAATCTGATGCTGTCGAGATGATGCTCACTGATACCGGTGTCATCGTTGTCTCTTGTATCTTTGCAGCTGAGGAGGAGCATGATTGACAGGCAGAACGGCACTGTCACCTTTGAGACTCCCCTTATGTCCAGAGATGAGGTGAGAAAGAAAGATGAGATATTCCCTTTGGTAATGACGAAGGAAGTTACATCTGAAATTCGTTGGTGCACATACTCACTGTATAAGCTGTTATTTTTTGTGAGGGTTTGCCATAATTTTCACCAATTTCGCAAATCACAGTTGGACTGCAAATTTAACAACATGTGAAAATGTCACCATGCACTATAAAGGTAATGGTAAGGTTATGAAGGCCTTTTTGTCAGTTCGTGAAAACAACATCTCTCGAAAATGTCTGTGACCTCGTGAAAATATCTATACACAAAAATAACAGCGTATACAGTATATATGTATAATGATATTGATATAGCGGTATTTGTTTTTCTCCGTGTCCTCATTTTTTTCTTTAATCCAAGCAAAGTGTCACCCAGTGCATAAGTCATAGTAAAACTAGTGATGAGTTGGGAATTATATTGATCAGTTTGTAAAGACACCGTGAAGATATTCATCATGTAAAACTGAAAGTCACCTCTGCCAATGCTTGATCACTCCGTAATGATATCATCCTGTGACTAGTTGTTATAGTTTTTAATGCAAGGCCACAAATCAGAGTAAATGTGCTATGATGATAATACAAAAGAAGACAACACACTGTCTATGAGCAGGGCTTGATAATAGCAGTGGTCTGATGGTGGCCCAGGCCACTAAAATTTGATGTTGGGCCACCAAATTTTTAAAAAGGTTACTTTTTGCTGGCCCGATGGGACAACTAGGATTCAAAATAGATTGTTACATTTTCTTTTGCTTTGGGCTACCACATATTTTTTTTTTTTTGGCCCCCAAGATTTCAGATTAGAAAATCTTAAGTGGCCGGATCAGACCACGAGAGAAAAAAGTTGGTGTTGACCACTGCTATAAGTATCACTGAATTGATAACACTGGGATGTAACATCAACATTAGAATGAAGATATTGGAAAGTTTGTGATGTTTTATGTTGACTGAAATATGTTTTAAGTCATCTGTAAAGCTGTGAAAACCCTATTCTGTACTCAGATTGACTCATATTCTTGACTATTTCTTATGAGCTTTCCTCTTACTTTTTTTTTTTTAACAGCGCTACATGCAGTATGTAAACATGACCTACTCCTACACGTTTATTGATAACACCACATTCAGGTAAGCTGATTTCCATTTTTTGTTTATATTAATTTTCAGGCAGCAGCTTTAGGAACCTGAGAGAAATGAAAAAATGAACTAGTGATTGTACTTTTACACATACAAACAATGTACAGCTGTATGCGTAGTTCCACTGAATAAGGATGAAAAGCTATAAAGCTGTGTAGCGATTGCACAGTCTCTGTGCATAGGGCCTCCTGTACTGTGCTGTGTATAACGATTATGCGTACGTTATTAATTTTCTATATATACGGGACATTTCATTTTCCACGGAAGGGGGGGGGGGAATTATGCTTCAACTCAGCTGAGAGTGTTATCTCATGTACATTTCATACTTGAATCTAATTTTGCGGGACATTTTCATACTGAATAGCTTACTGACTCTCAGGCACTAATTTTCCTTTCTTGACTGTGGATGTTATGAAACATAACACAACAAACAAAGTAAAACTGAAGTGGTCCTTGTAAAAGGCAGGTTCCCCCTTTTATTAGGACCTCTTTGTTTTTGGATATCTCAGGCATTTGAAAAAACAATTTTCATCAAATAAACTTTGAATTCCTTCTAGAATTTTGTGCTCTTTCATATTTTATAAGAACTTTCTCATTATCTCTCAAAAATGTGGGAAACCTGAAGCCCCATCTCAACCAAAACTATACAGTTTGTCCCCCCCCCCCAAAAAAAAAAATACAATCAGATTTTTGCACTGATGACTACCAATATGATTAAACTGTCTGAATGCTACTTCAAGGTCATAAACTATAACATCGTTAGCTATATTTTGCAGAAAACCCCATTCAATTTGGTTCAGTGGTCACAGAGAAATGTGGATCGTTGTAAGTTATATTATGGGTCTGATTCTTCCAAGTTTAGCACATGGATGCTCTCGGAGCTGAATAATGTGTTAACACAATGGACATTCCTGACATGCTCTACAAAACTCCTCATCTCTTTGACCACTGAAGCAAATTGGATGGGGTTTTCTGTAAGATGTCAGTAATAAGTTATAGTTTCGTACCCTGAAATTGTATTTGGATTGATTCACTATGTTTAAAGTTATCATTGCGGAGGGTTTCATTGTATTTTTTTTTTTTTTTTTTTGGGGGGGGGGGACATAAGGTACCATCCCTTTATAAAGGGAAGTGGCATTTCACTGTGATAATGAACCTGATTGACTCTGTTCTTTCCGTAGTGTTGCCATTGCTCAGCCAAGCTTTGATCTCAAGCAATACAGAGTGAAGTCACTGACCAAGTCTGATGGTAAGTCTGCTGATCATACAATTTGTATTAAAGGGAGGTGAATGAACACTGGAAGAAAAAAAAAACAAGCAAGCAAAATGAGCACACTTGCAGTGATGTCAAATGTCAGGCCATCATTGTTTATTCAAGTTTGATATCAGTTATCATTCATTAAAGCAGGTTCAAACATGTTAAAAGACATATATATTCAGTTTTATTGCCAGGAGATAAAATGATATTCACAGGCCACAACATGTTGAATGGGGGGGGGGGGGGGGGAGGGGATGGGGATGGGAGCAGATGACAGACCCAAACAAGTCCAGGCCCACCATAGGTGTGTCTTCATCAGCCAGAGTTTTCAAAATAGCACGCTATTTTGCGGTTGGGAAAATATCCCGAAGTCAAATTAGCCCGCTATTTGTGCGGTAAAGACGCAAATAGCGTGCTATTTGGTCGGGAAAATATCCCAAGAAATCTTGGGCTAGTTTGTGAATTAGCGTGCTAATTCGTGAACTAGCGCGCTATTTTGGGTGTGTCTCCATCAGCCCAAAATTTTTTTGATCCCTCCACGCTTCCGGTTAGCCAACTGACTGTGGGGAATTATTGGAAAGCGCATAAACAAGCTAGTGACTGTGTACAGACACGCAAGGTGTATTCAATGATCGCACGTGAGTACTAGGCCTACTGTTGTTGACATCTTCTTAAAACTCCGTACCGTGCATGCTGGCTGTTTCATCCTTGTTTGTACTTCATCTTCTGGTCCACTCTACCTGAGCTGAAGATTCTTGCAGATTGTGTGTATTTATGACGCGTTTAAACTCTGCAAATCGTTAATTTCATTAGATGTCTCACTGGAGAGAAGAAAGAGTAGCATTATCCCCGTAGAGAGAGTATGCTGTACTGCTCACCTCCCTGGTTGTAGTATCGTACATACAGTGATATAGGAGATTTTGCACGGGGAAATCCACTTTTGAACCGCAAGCTAAGCAGAGTAATGATGCAAAGTACGCATGTGTCAAATTTCGGGCTAATTTCCCCAAGCGAGCTGTTCGAGCTGATGAAGACGCACATTCGCAGTATTGGGCTATTTTCCAAGACCGCAAAATATCCCACTAGTTTGAACTTCGGGCTGATAAAGACATGCCACATCTTACTCCTGGTTTGGTCCTGGGGCAGTGGCAGGTGTCTGGTGTGTCTGTGTTGGGGGGGGGGGGGGGGAGAGCTGGAGTGTCAAAAGTTAGGGTTTTAGTGCATGTGCTGTTAAAAAAATTTTAAGATATCAAGTATGGTTTTGTAAAGTCGATAATTGTCTCATCATTTTTGTATTTTGTTTTATTTTGTAGCCAGAAGTGATGGAGTATCCACCAAATTATTGCATTTAGCAGCATTTTTGCAAAATGTAGTCAGGGTGACTCCTGACCTTGTGAGAGATTGGTCAATGATGGCAGCATAACATGTATTTTTTTTTTTCTCATGATAATAGTAATATTGATGATAATGATGATGAAAACGAAGATGGTGATGATGATAATTGTACTTAATCCTATTCTTATCTTCTGTGTTATCAGTGCTGTCACAGTTATTGTTCCAAAACTTTGTTTTGTTTCCCCCTAAAGCCACACAAGACTTACAATACATCCAGGAAAACAGTGAAACATTTTTCCTGATTGCACCTTGGTGAGTCTTTGCTAATGGCAACTTTTGATTCATGTGTGTGTATGGCAGTGTTTGTGTCTGTGAAGTACTACATGCATGCAGGACCATGTTTTTGAGTGTATGCATGTGTTTCACAAATCAGAAAATCAATGTTATGTTGTGAATTTTTTAGGTTGTCACAATGAGGTCACATTTGATTGACCCAAAGTGATTACCCAGCTCAAAAACCTGCAAAAAGTCACAGATTAGGATTTTTTATAATAAGAAATAATGATAATAAGGTCTTATTTACCCAGGGTAGCCACTTCAGTATTGCCACTGCTCTACCAGAGGGCACTGACATCGTTATTACCCTAGTGTTGCCAGGTACCCATTTACACACCTAGGTCGAGAGGGACATGGTGGGTAAAAACATATCTTGTCCAAGGACGTAAGCACTGGGCGAGATTCAAACTTCTGTCCTCCGATTAGGAGTCGGGAGTCTTATCCACTATGCCACAGCGCCCCCTTTGTAATGGACCATGATAATTCTGTCATTTTGGTTGACTGACTCAAATTTTCCATGTTTGGGTTTTACCTGGGAGCTTGAGTAGTCTTTTCTGTACCAAAATTGAGATATTAGCAGTTTTTCTGGACCCAACAACACAATATTTTTGTGTACTTAATACAAGGATGACAGAACCCCTTATTTCAAAAAAGAAATTGTTTAAAACTGGAAATACTCTTGAGTAAATATATTAATGAATGCACTTTCAAGGTTATTCAGTAGATCCAGGGGTTGGGCAGGGATCCAGGTGGGAGGGGGCAATTTTTTACTTTCAGGTTTTTTTTTTTTTTTTTTTTTTTTTTTTTTTTTTTTTTTTTTTTTAATTGCATAGTTGAATGTCTAAAAACAGTGTGCTTGGCAGGCATTTTACCAATGTGATTGAATATGCATATGGACACCATGCCCCTACAGAAGCCCTCAAAGCTGCCCCCAAGTTTGCTATGTTCTCTGGTAGTAGTCTTATAGAATGCGTGGAAGATGAACGTGGGATACTCGGGTGAACGCAAGACCCCTTGGTCTCTAGTTGATTAATATAGCCAGTTTTGATAAGTAATCGTGTGCATGAATTCGGAGTTTAAGTGAAGAAAATACTTGTCATCATTTCAGGGTATTCTGTGAGGAGTTGCAGGATGGAGAAGGTGACATACCGACTGAAAATATTTCCAATGTAATCCGGATTAATATTGGACAAGCAGCAGGCTCATCTGTACCCAGTACTGATAAGATACAACTGCCAAATTGTGAGTTGCTCATGATTTCTTACCTGATTTTCTCTCTGTGCCAAGTTCCCTTGCTTGCCCATCTTGTGGTGTACACATATCCTCACTATTTTTTCCTGTCATGACAGGTATAAACTTGAGAAGAAGAAAGTACACGCTTTACATCAAATTATCTGAGAGTTTTGACGTAGTTGTAAATACTTGGAATCTTGCAAGCCTTGGGGTGGGGGGGGGGGGGGGGGGGGAGTGGGTGGGTTCATAGTTCAAGTAATCATTCAGAGTTCCAGAACTGGCATACTTTTGTGCATGTTATACCAAGCAGTGATTCTTCTTCCTTTTTTTTAATGTTTGATTTGTATGTTATAACACAATTTTGTAATTTGCATTGAAATGGAAGTTCTGGGCCCCGTTGCTAGAAACTCTGCGTTTAAACGCAACTTGCAACTGTTTGTCACTGGCCAATCAAAATCATTGTTGCATGCATGTCTTCTTAATAGGGCAGACCCTGAGCAAATCAGAATGGTTGTTTCAAAATTAGCAATTATTTGCAATTGATTGCAACTTTCTTGCAACGGGGCCCTGGTCCCATAATTGTAATCTATATAAAGTCTTTACTTACTTCATTCGTTCGGCTGTTATGACATTTTTATATAATGAAAGAAAGCTGCCAGTCCCTAGGACTTGGTTATAATGGGAGAGGCCTGTATGTGGGATATGGGGTCTAGGGCAGTTACCCCCTCGGCAATTACACCGGACCCTTCCCCTGGCCCTAATCCTAATCCTAATCCTGAACCTAGTCCTAACCCTAACCTAAACTCCTAACCCCTAAACCTAACCCTTACCCTATTCTTTACTCTAACCTTACCACTAACCAGTATTTAGCTGGAGAGTAATTGCCCTCTGGGGGTAATTGCCCAGCTATGGGGATATACTGTACATGCACTTCAAGGGTTGAGGGTTATTCATGTTTCAACCATCTATGGTATGAAAGGGTCAGTATTGGAACCTGTCCGTTCGTGATAAAATTCATTTCATCGAGTAATCCATCCTCTCGGCTGAGCAGATATGTTGACCATTTTGTGCATGCTGTGCTCGCTGCTTTGATATTTCCTTTTCATAGGTGATGATGACATGGTGAACAAACTGCTTATAGACGGAAAGATCACGTCCAACTTGGCTGATGAGTGGGCGAAGCAAGAATCTACCATGGTGGAGTGAGTCTTTTTTTTTCCTTGTTCTGCGTGCATCTACTCATACAGAGGCTACTCTGTTTTCTTTGCTGGATGGGATGGGAAGGGATAGCAAACAAATACTGTATACACCGAATATTTTGCGAGGTTCTTATTTTCGCAAATTTTGCTTGTCAGGTGCTAGTCGCAAATTTAAAAGCATGTGAAAATATCAACTCTGATCCCGACATAAATGTGATGAATGCAGACTTCTCCATTCAGTACTGGACTCCACAATCACAGATTTAACCACTTGTGAAATTGTCGTGAAGTCCCAATTCGCAAAAAAAATTAAATGGTGTATACAGCATATACCATGCACTGAGAGGCTGTAGTTGTTAATTTATTGATTCCTAGGTGACAGTAATAGCAACCCTGAAGAAAAGAGTGCAGTTTTGTCATCAAGGGATCTATAATTTCACTTAGTGGCTCAAAATAGTGCTTGATATATTTGTTTTTACTACATCCTTTCAACAAATCTCAATAGAAAACAGATACTGTAAAAGTGGAAATTTTTGCGGTGTTGAAATTTTCATGCATTTTGCACAACCAGGAGCTAGCAGGAAAATAAAAGCACGTGAATATTTTTGCGCGCCATATGTTCCAGTACTTGATGTCTTAAATGATTCCACGGAATTAAAAACATGTGAAAGTCTTCTTACACGGCCAAGCGTGAAAAATTAAGCGCGTGAAAATATCCACTTTTACAGCAGTAAGCTTGCTAGAATAAAAAATGTTCATAAAATCTATTGCAGGACAGACAAAAAGTCTGCTGAGATGGGCATGAATTACAAAGCAGTCTGTGAGGCCGATGTCTCTAGCAATTTCGTACGCATGCTGTCAGAAAAAAAAAGAAGAGAAAACAATGATCGATCATGTATCTGTGGCGCAATTATATGGTATCGTGCACTATACCATGAATGTTATGTTATATTACATTTTTCTTCATTGGCATTATATTGTCACATTATAGCAATGTTATGTATGGCCACCACATGACTATGTAGGCCAGTCACTGAAGAGGATTTCAATAATGAAGAATATTAATGGAAATCATTGTATGAGATATGGCCACATGAATATGTGCATTAATTCGTATGTGTAGATATATCGTTGAATGTTCCAGTACTTTGCACACGTTACACAGACTAACTCGCTGGAAATTCATGTTGGTGGTGTTATTGCTGGTGTTCTTGGTGGAGGTGTTATTGCTGCAATTTTTAAAGTGACAGCTATGAAGGGGTCATCCTGACAAGTGAACTATATACTTATTACTGTATTTATATGTTTTGTTTATATGCTTATCTAATTTTACTTTTGCCTATGTGTTTCTACTTGCGTAATATTTTTGTTAAAATGTAACCATTGCATTCGTTATTGTTTGCATTTTTTTTTTAATTTGAGTTTGATTTTGTGTTTGTTAGAATGCAGTTCAAACCAAACTAAACCAAACTAGAGCTTATCCAAAATTTACTGTGATGTAGGACACTGAATAAGTGCTCAATTCAGCACATACTGGCCCTGTTCTGATATGATATTAGCTGAAGTGGATGATGTTTATGATGATTTGTGATATCTTTCCAGCAATGGCTTTCTCTATGTGCTGGCTGCCACCCAGGGAGGCCTGACCAGATTCTTCCCCAAAACGTGAGTCAGTAGTTCTCTTTCTCTTCCATCCCGCACCCCAACTCAGTTTCAAGATCCCCTCACCCCGCTTGATCCCAGGAGTCATAGTTTCCTTTAATGGAGAAGATGCACACAGTTGACAATAATACATAGACTAAGATCAACTTGATAAAATGATTTAATATGTAGTCAAAATCAAACATGATAGTAGACAGTTAAGGAATTTCACAGCTTCACAATATAGTTGCTACCACATATGCAAGTTAAATTTGGTCATCATAACCTCATTGGATCACAAGCTTTCCACTGACCAGCTCACAAGACTTGACGTATCTTCCCATTTTCCAAATAAAAAAAAAACCCAACAACAACAACCAACCACTAAAAGGACAATATAGCTTTCCCACCATCATGTTGCATCATATCAGCAATGATTCTTCTAGGATGGACTTTTGGAGGGATGAAGTTGTTAAATAATTGACAAAACATTTAATTTGCCAGTGGGAAGGTTGTGAGATGGTGTCATCATCTCATCTGCTTTGTACAATATGGTTGTGGCTAATACCATTATTTGATTCTGAAAGTAGTACTTTCCCATTCTGTTTCTGTTAATTTACCCTATTTTAATCTCCCCACCCCCTCCCCTGAAAAAAAGAAATATATATATATATATATATATATGTATATATATATATATATATATATATATATATATATATATGGATATAGCATTACACATAAAGAGAAATATATCATTGAAACTTGTGACATTTTTCGAAACGTTCGCTATTGACGTAGACAAAAGGCTTCTATATTGGGAAATATTGAAACAGCGTGCATTATGGGTGGAAATGAGCTGCTTGGCAGAGGTCTGCGCTCTATGATTGCTTTTCTAGTTCAATATGGAAATTACTATTGAGAGGGTAACTTTCAAATGTATTTTGAGAGTGTTTTTGTCTGCGTCTCGTGACCAACCAGCATCCCGATGCAATGGACGGAGGAGGAGAAGAAGAACATACAAGATCCTTGGGAACAGGATTACTACCAGCGCAGCCTCTACACAGACAAATACGTCTTCTCCGTTCCGTACAACAGTGGTGAGTAATCCCACAAGAAGAGGGAAGTGCGGTAGAGATGTTGCATGAAATGTGTGCTTGAATGGCAGTGGTATTCGTCTTCTTGTGCAATGGTTGTACAGGGGATGATACTTTTTTTTTGCAATAGAAACCAAAGCCCAAATGTCAGTGTGGATTGAGTAAAGTACAAATATTAGTAGAACACATCAGTGACAATTTTAGGAAAATTGGGCAATCAATCAAAAAATTATGAATTCATTGGATAGGGAGAATACTATGGTTACACTTCATGATGTTATTTTGGACAACACTATAAAGGGATTATATGGAGGATTCCACAAAATCTCATATTTCGTGAAAAGTATGTACATTTCATCGACTTGTTGCTGACATCATATATGAGGGTAATGTTATTGTGGACTTGATCGACCAATCACAAAATCAGGGTTCCAACAGGAGAGGCTGCAGTAAGATTCAAATGGTCATTCAACATTTTTGTAAAAGTCTCAGATGTATGCCAACTAAGGTTTAGGTATTCATAATGTACGTTTTGGTTGTATGTGAGAAAGTAATTCTTTCTGTCTATATTTCTGTTGTGTTTCTATAGGTGAAGGCTTCTATGATTATGCATCTGAGTACATTGCCAACATCACAATCAGCAAGGCTGTCTTCGTTGGTGATGTGGTTCCAGCAGGTAAGAAAATGGGTGATTTGACTCACACTCCGTCAGCTAATCCTTTGCTACCGGTAAATCGATTGGAAAATTATAATTTTGTTATCAAATCTCATCTCTCGTTTTTGTGTCAGAGTCTCTGTGTGTCTGTCTGTAGGTCTGTATCATGATCAGTGGTGAATTATAGTCCAAGTGAATGAATTTTAGGTTCATTAGTGGAATTCCAGCTGTCTGGTAGAGACAAACATATTTGTATATTAACAACCATCTATTTGTCTGTAGCATGTTGTTTATTTGTTCTCATATATTTTTATTAGAGAAGAATTTGCTATATCCCCAAGTGTCATTGCCTTTTCTTTTTTTTTTTCTTTTTTAGTTTGGTCCTAACTTGTATCCATTCTCTTAACCTAGTCCTTTGCACTTGGTTTCTAGTGGGACCCAGGCTTAACAAACTTGCCTTTAGTTTTAAATTTCCATCATATTTTTCTAGCATTTTTACTTAGATTCAAATTATTATAGATATGACACAGATATTATATTTTATTCTGCATCAAAGCTTGAGAGCATGCATCATTCTACTGTATGTGTTTGTATCTGGTGTATTTTTTCCCTGAGAAATATGAAAATATATTGAAATGAAATATATAAAATGCAATGTGGATTGTGAGGCAGATAGGAAAGTGTTGTATAGAATATTTTTGTATGTAGAGAGGTGGCAAGACAACTGCATTCACCGTGTGACTACTCATCAATTTCTTCTCTTGTGTTTGTTTCACTTTGTATCAGTTGTTGGAGTGTTAATGGACCCAGCTTTCTTCAACGATTCCTGGACTGATGTTACCTCGCTGGTAAGTATCATCAAGTAGCAAAAAAACAAAAAAAAAGTTTAGAATTTCAAAGACTTTTTGGCATGTTGCAGTATAGATGTGAACAGCTCCATGTATAGATTTGTGGAATTTATTGTGGTCCTTGAGCAGTGAAATCAATACTCTGAAAAAAACAAAAACAAATTACACTGAGCGGTGATGACATAGGAGCCTCACATATTTCAGAAATGTAGCAATGTAATACCATGTGCTTAACAAGTTCACCTGTGTAGAATTTATGCATGCTTTCTTCTTTTGTTCTGCTTTCTTAAGCCTCTACTCATGCATTCTCATAGTGAGGCTGCCATGTCATCATCCTTGTTCATTGTGATTTGTTATAAATTTTGAAAACATTTTTTGTCCTCATCCCAATCACTATAAATTCTGAAACTCTGTACCCAGTATAACCAATTTATAGTTGTTCATATGTAAATGTCTGAAAATCATCCAGAGGTCTCTTTTAACTTTAATTTATTTTGTTAATACAGAGTCATTCAAATCCAAACTTAAAACTTATCTGTTCCTTTCATACTGAGGACTGTAATTGCTGTATGTTATTAATATTGGATCAATATTGTATTTTTAATTGGTATATGTTGTATTCTTTATTTGGTATATATTTGTTTTTGTTTACCATTTTCTTATTTGTTGAAATGTTTGAATATGTATATGCATGTAAATATTTGATATCTTTTCATTTTTGAAGCGCCATGAGCACTGAAAAGTGGACCTGTGCGCTATGCAAGTAGCCACTATTATTATTATTATTATTATTATTATTATTATTATTATTAATGCTGGAAGAAAGACAATGAATTACAAAGGATGAAGCAAATCTGCGCAATGGCACACTGTCCAGTTGGGAGCAATTGAACTTGAATGCCGATGTATGTGTGGACTTTGTGTGCAAAGTGTAGCAATGAGTCACAGAGTTTAATGAAAAAGCCCCATCCAATACAATACCAAACTGATGATGTCACAGTCTTTTGATACAGCTTTGGTAGGATCCAGGTATTAGAATATGTGACCCGCTGTAACAAAAGGATCCAAAAGTCGGGGGAGGACAATTTTCTGAAAATGACATGACATTATTCCCTTACTCTTCCACTCTAATGTCATATAAAACATGACTCGTTAAAGTAATCGGTTGCGGAGATATCGATGATTTTATTAGCACATGTTGAGTGGTTTAGGAAATCAGCGTTTCAAGAAATCCGCCTTCAAAGTTTTCCTTCCGACGCTATCATAATCAAGGGGAAGCAAGACAGTTTTCACTGTTTGACAGTAGAAGGTACGCTCCTAGCAACCTCCACGATGTTTATTCAAGCTTAGCGCCAGCGGTCTACGCACGACCAATCAGTGAACAGGATGCCACGCACTGACCAATGAGATCACTCCCTCATTGCTAGGGGCGGCGCTAAATCCAAATCTTCGGACACGTTTCTTTTCCGGTGAAAGTCGGAAAGTCATGGCCCAGAAAAACGCTATTTTCTTGCCTTTCCGTCGATCATTTAGTTTCGAAATTTTAGCAGATGATAGAAGATACATTCAACTACAAAATCATGTCAAAAACAGAAATATGTACGTTTTGACAGATTTTGATGATCTGACTTCAAACTCGATTTTCTCGGCTTACCCGCCAGCGACTTTAGGATCCTTTTGTCGTAGCGGGTCACATATAGTCAGCAACAATTGTGTTCACTAATATTCAGGCCAGGTGAGGTTGTGTAGAACCAGTTTCTATGGTGATGAATGTCTATGACATCACACTTGGTTCTCTGTACCTGAGCTTCTCAACCTTTTTCTAACCAGAGGCTCACTTTGGCTCCTTACATAATTAGTTTTTTGAGGCCCAGTTACATAATGTGGGGATGGAATCCAAACTCTTTTTTATTTTCATTTGTGGAATACATCACAGCCCACTAGTTGAGAAGCACTGATCTATTAATACTAAATTCATATTAAATTTGAAATCCTTCCTATATCGTAACTATGGCTACAGTGAGTGTAGCACTCTGATTTTGGTAAAGGATTTTTCACTGTTTAGTATGTACACTGTATAATGTGTACTACTTTAATTTTGGGCGATTTTTTAGTTTTTTGTTTAAATCTGCATATTCTCCATATGATCATGTTGAACTGAAACTACTTTGTTTAAAGTGAAGAACTCAATGAATCAAGTCCAGTAGGGTCTGATTTGTGCTTACTTGTGTCGGGGGGTGGGGGCTGTTATGTGCCCTAGGGGGGTGGGTTGGTTTAGATACCCGAGAGTACTCAAATAAATGAGCGTACCAGTTGACCTGCAGTAATATGCACGTTTATTACCGAAGTAATAAAACAAACAAGAAACCCTGCAAAGAACAAGCAGAGAAAAAACCAACATCATGACACACTTCGTATATGCCATGATAACATCAGCAATGCGTTAGCTTGTTACACTTGGTTCTAACACAATCACAAAAACTCTCAGTTGTTTATCTCAGTCCACGAGAGTTACTGTAAGACTGTAATTAAAACTGTAACTCAATATGCATAGCTCTTCCTCACTATCAGTGATCTATAATAATTCCCATCATGGTTTACAATACCACTGAATCGTACACCATAACTGCTTTATGTTGCATCATCAGTGTCAAATGCATATCAACTCCTTCAAATGAAATGAAAAGTTGAACTACAGCTGTATCACTTCCAAAACATTATCAACTGCTTTCATTTCTTCAGTAGCCTTGTTTAGCATAATCCATACCAAAACTTCTAGTCTGCCAAGTTACACATCACATACTAGCATTATGTCATACTAATAATTTGTGTATGAAAACATAAAACAAACTTATTCTCCTCCTACAGATGTTAACCGTTATCAAATCATTATAGAGTCACCTCATTCTCTCAATAAAACCTACACTTGGTTTCAATATACCGGAACCCACATTATTACTGACTAGTAAGCTTAAATGCAACTTGCATAGTCAACAACAAATTGTAATAATGGACAACATGTTCCACTCCATGAACTTGCATAAATGTGTAAGGAAATTGAAACATATTTATACCCAAAGTCAAACGTCACTTGTCTTCTGAACAGGTCACAACAGCTATCAGCCTCGTGCGATAAGCTGTCTCCTCACTGCTGATACACAGCGGAAGTTATCCTAAGTAAAAGAAACATACACACACGAATGGTCCTTATCATGGTGATTTTCAAACCATAGCATTCACACCGCTGTATGTCATCTCATACAACATGGTTCTAGGATTAAATGGCAAATAAGCAAGTATGCTCCCAACTGGATAGTGCCTCAACAGGTGGGCAGTTTCATACACATACCGATACCATGGGCGCGGCCATCTTTAATTCATTGTTTACATGAGAGCGCCCCCTAAGTCAAATGTTTTCCATCCGCACGATAACTTCTGAAGGATGTGCATTCATGCCAACCTCACGTGTTGTCTGGCACCTACATGTGCTCTAGCTAACTTGCTCACATTCGTGAAAGTCTGATGTACCATACATACTCTAATCATATGAACATGACATTTAAATGAGCCAATAATAATGATTACTACAACTTCCATTCATGCAAACCAATATTCTCCCACTTTACAAACTCCATCGCATGGTGTAAATCACGCAACTTCACTCCCACTACTCTATGCAAAGTGTGTGGCTGAGTGCACTGCTGTGTACTCTGCATGCAGCTAACACACAGGGTCAATGGCTAAGAGGACAATGACTCCATTCACCTCAACATTTCATCTACTCTATAAAGCCGTAATATGCATTCACATTACTTTTAAACTTCACACACAGTAAGCATAATGCATATATAAATCATGTACCCAACAAAAATATCATTCAAAAAACGAAATACAAGCCTACTTACAGCAGATTTCCTCCACGTGACCTGTGATTGCCTCTCCCCTTCTCTGCAGAGCAAGGTGCAATGCCCCAGACCACCGGAACTGTTTGGCTCAACACTTTCTGTGACTGATCACTCACCAAAATATCACTCCCCCTTCCCGTAAAAATCATATTCCTGGTTATTATTTTCATATTCTGAATAACTTTAACTATAATTTACAAAGCACATGCTCATTCTTTTCTCTCCCATAGCATATCTAACCCTCAACATTAATCAACAAACAGAACTATATTTTGTAACATGTGCAAGTACACATGCCCCAAAGTGGTAAAGTGAAACTAGCTGGGGAATTAGTAGCATGGGATGGCAGTCCCATGGCAACTGTATGCTGCCACTGGCCAGTTCTTATATCTCTCCAAAAACTACAGAGTGTTTGTTTCCCTGTGTGGCACTCTGTCTTAAACCCTACAGGCACACCAAACCTGTGCAATATAATACACTTTCTCATCACAAAATTCTGTCCTCTGACATCTTCCCCGCTTGGGGAACATTCGTCTCGATTGTTCCATAACATGCATTCTGGTAAGAATAGAAAGCATACAAACACCTTTAAACTATTCTCCCATATACTGGTAAATCACTGAATTATCCATACCAACATTGGAACGGCACCTTTGGAATCCAAATGAAATTCCACCACTGCCTACACAAAACCACCTCCATGACAGTGCACAGCTTATAAAAGTACACCAATGTACAAAATAAACAAACTGTACACATGCAAATCCTGTGTGCATTTATAATCCAAAAGTCAGATTATTGAGACCTGCAACCACAAACAAGCCTATCATGGTACATCTATCTGCTCCTTATATCCAAACTATCAAACCACATAGATATCAGTGTATCGACATCTATGCATGTGGTAATTATATACCTTGAATTAAGATACACAATGTGAAGCACTTCAAATCTTCATGTATACAACCTGTACACATTCAACCTGTGATAATCAGTACACCACTACTGGTATAAAAAAAGGCCTCATGTATACCTTATCCTGTATACATTCAATCTAGGACAATTTGCATACAACCACATGTATGTAAAAAGGGTTCTAAGTCCTATATGATGCACAAACGTACAAATACTTCATGCAAACATAACAATGAACCATTCATCGTCTATATGACCTGAGAATGAGCTGAAAATGAGATGATGTATCTCAACTCCTAAAACTCATACCTCGGAGATAAATCACTATCAACTCCACTGATACCATGTATCCTGACTCTATGTACAAAATGAGGGAAGTGCATCCCACTTCACGACATGGAAGCAACAGAACATATTCCTCCCTGAAATTTATCACTTTTACCATTTGAAGTGCAAAATACACTTACTTCTCAGGGTTTGCTACAAGTATTTCTTCCCCGCTTGTTACATGGAACAAGCTTCAATACTCAGTGAGACGGCCTACTGATCGATGACCTCGGCCAATGCTCTGGGTTATGGTGCACTCCCTTCGTCGATCTACTTGATCGTCTTGGTACCGGCCTCTCTTCAACCATTCCCGACGGTTCTTCATTATCAGGCAGACCATTGTATCTCCATTCCAAATTCCAATGATCATCGTCATCCTCACTGCAGTCATCTTCAGTGTCACTGGAGTCATTGTGCTCGTGAATGCTGCGATGATTGTCATGGCCGTGCTCCTCGCCATTTCCATTTGCACTATCGTTACTCGGCAAGGCTTCTGGTAACACATTACACAATGGGTTCTCTTCTGCACGGGGATCCTGCACAAGTTGTCGACGATTAACCCACTTAGCTTCTCCTCCCATGGCGGGCCGTACTTTGTACACGTCATTCTCCTCATTCTTATCAACGACTACATGAGACATTTCAAAGAACTTGTCTTGTAACTTGTGCCTCCCAGTGAAAGCATTTCTCTTTCTGAGCACTCGATCTCCAACCTCCAATGGAGCAGCAGAAGTATGTTGGTTGTGCCTTCTTTCTTCCTTCTCAGATGCCTCTCTGAGTCGATCTGACACAATGCGGTGAGCTTTCTGTATGAGCTTTTCTTGCGTCGCAACGTGATCCTCATTCCAGTTACTCATCGCGCAATTCAACATGTGATCGATAGGCAGCGATGGCTTCCTGCCAAACATCAGGAAATATGGCGTCTCTCTAGTCACCTTGTGTGGTGTTGAATTGTACACGAAGAGTATGTGCTGCATAAGTTCGGGCCATTTCCTGCGTTCTTTGGGATCTAGCGACCTGATCAGTGCACACAAAGTCTTGTTCAATCTCTCACACTGGCCATTTCCAGCCGGATGATAAGCTGTAGTGTGGGACTTTGCGATTCCATAGAGCTTGCACAGTTCTCTAATGACGTCACCCTCAAATGACCTGCCCTGATCGGAGTGAATCCTGGCTGGTACCCCATAATGTGCGATCCACTGGTCCCTCAACACCTTGGCCACCGTCAAAGCTGACTGATCACGACATGGCACAGCTTGCGCATATTTACTGAATACATCTGTGAACACAAGCACATCTTCGAACCCTCCTTTCCCTCGATCTAACTTCAAAAAATCTATGGCCAGTATCTCTTGAGGGCGGAAAGCTAGCAGGTGACGTAGAGGAGGTCGCACTGTAGGTGTAGGAGTCTTGGATGAAACACATCTGAAACATCTCCTGATGTACTCCCTAGTGTACTGACTTATGCCAGGCCAGTAGCATCTCTCTCTCAGCAAACGGAGGGTGCGGTCAACCCCTTGATGGCCCCATTTATCGTGTGTCATTTCCAGCATAGTCTCTCGTAGTGCTTCTGGAATGAGTAGCTGCTGAATGGGTCCAGAAATGGGGTCATTTACTTCCCTGTATAGTACACCTCTGTACTCCTTGTAGTTGGCCCACTCCCTCAGCCATCCCTGACTCTGTTGGCTCTCCTGAATATCCAACTCCTCTCCTGGCCTCCACTTTCTCTCCCACAACCGCCACACTACTCCGAGCGCCTCATCATCCTTTTGCATCGCTGCCAGCTGGTCATGATTGTATGAAGGCAGTACACCTAATCTTGGCTGATCATCTATCTCCCCTCGACATACTTGCACGGCCGTCGGGCACTGCGACTGCAACTCATCTCTGGGTAGTGCTGAGGAGCTGGTTGCCTCATCCACCATCGTAGCTACCATTTCGCTTGTCATGTCATCTGGTCGCCTGCTGAGGGCATCAGCGCACCTGTTACTCTTGCCTGTCCTGTACTTAATGTCAATGTCAAAAGGTGCTAGCTGAGCAGCCCACCTGAGCTCTGTAGCTCCCAACTTGGCTGTGGATAAATGAGCTAAGGGGTTGTTATCTGTCAGGACTTCACAATGGGCACCCATGAGATACGGTCCAAACTTCTCCGTTACAGCCCATTTCAGGGCTAACAGCTCAATCTTGAAGCTGCTTATGTCAGTGTAGTTCTTCTCTGAGCCACGAAGACATCTGCTAGCGTAAGCTATAGGGTGAAGTTGTCCATCATCCCCCCTCTGAAGCAGACAGGCTCCTAACCCTCGCATGGAAGCGTCCACTTCAAGTACAAAGTCCTGGTCAAACTTGGGATAGGCCAGTACGGGTGACTCGGTCAGCAATGACTTCAACTCAACAAAAGCATCCTCTTGTTCCTTGCCCCAATGAAATGCTGCTTTGTTTCCTTTCCCCTTCAGGGCAACTTGATGCAAGGGACCAGCGATCTGTGAGAAACCTCGAATAAAGCGCCGATAGTATGAAGCCAATCCGAGGAACGAGCTGACTTCTCTCCCATTCTGTGGTCGTGGCCAGGTCTTGACCTTTTCTACTTTCCCAGGGTCCACTTGTACTCCGTTACTGGAAACCACATGTCCCAAGTACTCCACTTGTTGACGGAAGAATTGACATTTCTTCCCCTTCACTTTCAGTCCATTTGCCGCCAGCCTAGATAAGACTACATCCAACCTCTGAATATGCTCCTCAACCGTGGGGGAAAATACAAGAATGTCATCCAAGTACAGAATGAGCTGACTCAAATTCAAATCACCCAGGATATATTCCATCGTCCGCTGAAATGTGCTGGGACTGTTTGTCAGTCCTTGTGGCATACGAGTGAACTCGTATAGCCCCCAGGGAACTCGAAACGCCGTCTTATCCACGGATGCTGGGTCCATCACCACCTGAAAATATCCGTGCGCAAGATCCATTGTTGAGAAGTATCTCGCCTCTCTCAGTGCCTCCAAAGTCTCCTCAATACGGGGCAAGGGAAACGAATCTTTCACTGTACGCTCATTGACTTTCCTGTAATCTATGCACAGTCTAACTGACCCATCTTTCTTCTTAACGAGTACAACAGGACTTGCATAGGGACTCTTGGATGGACGAATAATTCCTTGCTCGAGCATCTCTTGGAGCACCTTCTTGACTTCAGACATCAGAGCGGGAGGTATGCGTCTGTATGGGAGTCTGATTGCAGGCCCATCCCTCATCTGAATCTCATGTGGGACGACATTACACTCTCCCAGATCAAATGTTCCAGCTGAAAACACTGCAGCATGTTTGTCAAGCAGCTTGGCAACTTTCGCCTCTGTCTCCTTTGACAGCCCTTCTAACTTCACGCCTGGGGGTAGCTCTGCAACCTCAACTGCTATTTTGGTAGCATCCTCACGTTTTGCAGCACCACAGTTGGCATCCTCCTGCACCACTTCGCAAAGTGACACCACAATTTTTTCGTCTTGCACTCCTAGCACGACTTCTGGCTTCATCGTTCCTACTGATGCCTCAGCTACTGTAGTGTTTCGCGTGAGCTGAACTTCTTCACCAGTTTCATTCGCCAGCAGTACATCAAGAGGGGAGCCAGACTCTAGGCGATGTAGTCCCTCATAAGCTTTCACCTCTGCTTTGACCATACTTGATGTAGGATGCACCACAACATCACTTGGAAGCATGCTCCGATCCTCTGCACTCCAGTTGCAGATAACGCGCCTTACTGTGAAGGGAGGAAGAACTTCATCACTCACCGGATGAATCTTAATGGAGCTCACATGAACGTCAGGACCCTTTGCCTCTCTTACAGGACCACCAACTGCCGTCTTCATCTCACCGAAGATGGATGGGTCGGTGATGTGTCTCAGGATGTTGCAGCCCAGCAGGATTGGGTACTTGGTATGCTTCACTGCACACGCCTGGTCTGCAACTACCAGAAAGCTTCCAGTTAGCTCTCGTCCTTTGATCTCCACAGGTACCTCCACGTATCCCTGGACTGGTATCTCGATACCTCCGACTCCTACGACATTCAAAAAGAGCCCTGCCGTATCCTGCAGCTCTCCGAGCTTACTCTTCAACTCCTCATGATAGAGCGAAGCAGGAATAATGGATGCCTCGGCACCTGTATCGACGACACATCCCACTTGCACACCTCCAATTGCTATCATACAGCATGGGCTTCTGGCAACTAATCGATCCACCAAATCAGGTTGAAATGAAGTTTCACCAGCCACTACACTCCCTCGGTTAGCTCCTGGGTGCACTGGTGTTTCAGGTGCACTGGTAGATGCTTCTGGCGCGGAGCTTGCTTCCTGCTTCTTCGTTGGGCAGTCCTTACTTGCATGCCCCTCCTTCATACAGTTGAAACACACAATATCCTTCGTACATTCCTGCTTTGTGTGGCCTTTCTGCAAACAGTTATAACATTTCAACTTGTCTCTCCCTCTCTTGGGCTGCACTCTGGGAGGATTGGTCTGTGCTTGCACGAGTGCTTGCACACTTTTTGCAAGTTGAGCCACATCCTTCTTCAGCTCGGACAGCTCGCCCTGCAAGTCGGATCCACTTTTTCCATGGTGTTGTGTGGTGGGACTAATATCCACTCGCTCCGTGAAAATCTCATTAACTCGGGGCTTCCTCACTGGCTCCTGATCCCGAAAGAAGCTCAGCACCTCTTCACGCATTTCAAGAAATGTCTTCTCTTTCGCAGCCATCTCAATCCTTCTGAGTTCACGCTGGACCCACTTTTCTTTCGCTCCTCTGACGAACCTCTCTTTTAGTGAACCATCTTTCAAGCGTTCCAATGCTTTCCGGTCATCCTCTGCTGGTGCCGCCTTCACCATCCGGTCGTACATCCGCATAAGCACACGGCTGTAGTCAGCGAGTGTTTCACCTTCCAGCTGATCTCGGTTGTGAAAAGTTTGGCTGAGAGAAGGGACAGACTCAACCGGCGCGAAGAGAGACTTTAAGACGTCAATTATTTTGTCGCTGTCTTTCCGCACATCATCACTCCTGCACAAGACCTCTTCTTTAGCCACTCCAGCTAAATTATCCAACAGCGCTTGGGCCTTGGCTTCTCCTGTAAGATTATAGTGTCTAGCATAACTAGAAAACTCATCCAGCCACTCTTGGAGTGATAACTCTCCTCGTGAAGGGCCTCGAAACTTGCTGATCTTCACTGGGGGTGGAGCGCGTTGCACATTCAATCCCTGTAACGCATCGGTGAGCGCTGCAATCATCTGAGTTACGGATTCTGCCATTGCTGTAACAAAAGGCTCACAGTTGGAAAGAAAACAAATACAAACACCATAAAATCTCAGTACACAATTACTGACAATTACTTAACTACGTAAGTAACTCTAAACCACTCTGACATCCAGCTTGGATGTCTACTCGGTTGAACCACATCCAGTTCTGATCAGTCTCTGTCTATGATGCCATGCAGTCAGCATTCAATCCGCACCACCAACCAGCCTAGCTCTGTCTGGTGTTCGATAATCACGTCCTCGCCCTGATCAGTCAACGTCTCACGGTGACAGTCTACGATGCCACGCAGTCAGCACTCCATCAGCACCGCCAACCAGCCTAGCTCTGTCTGGTGTTCGATGATCACGTCCTCGCCCTGATCAGTCAACGTCTCACGGTGACAATCTACGATGCCACGCAGTCAGCACTCCATCAGCACCGCCAACCAGCCTAGGTCTGTCTGGTGTTCGATGATCACGTCCTCGCCCTGATCAGTCGAACGTCTCACGGTGACAGTCTACGATGCCACGTAGTCAGCATTCCATTAGCACTGCCAACCAGCCTAGCTCTGTCTGGTGTTCGATGATCACGTCCTCACCCTGATCAGTCGAATGTCTCACCCATCAGACTTGATGCTGTCTCGCCGTCAGTCATGCACGTGACACCTGGATCCAATCAGGCTGAGGTCTCGTCCTCCGCTACGACGATGGGGTTTCTATCACTGCTCCACGTCAAAAATCCTGTCCGTGACGCCACTTGTAGCCTTGTTTAGCATAATCCATACCAAAACTTCTAGTCTGCCAAGTTACACATCACATACTAGCATTATGTCATACTAATAATTTGTGTATGAAAACATAAAACAAACTTATTCTCCTCCTACAGATGTTAACCGTTATCAAATCATTATAGAGTCACCTCATTCTCTCAATAAAACCTACACTTGGTTTCAATATACCGGAACCCACATTATTACTGACTAGTAAGCTTAAATGCAACTTGCATAGTCAACAACAAATTGTAATAATGGACAACATGTTCCACTCCATGAACTTGCATAAATGTGTAAGGAAATTGAAACATATTTATACCCAAAGTCAAACGTCACTTGTCTTCTGAACAGGTCACAACAGCTATCAGCCTCGTGCGATAAGCTGTCTCCTCACTGCTGATACACAGCGGAAGTTATCCTAAGTAAAAGAAACATACACACACGAATGGTCCTTATCATGGTGATTTTCAAACCATAGCATTCACACCGCTGTATGTCATCTCATACAACATGGTTCTAGGATTAAATGGCAAATAAGCAAGTATGCTCCCAACTGGATAGTGCCTCAACAGGTGGGCAGTTTCATACACATACCGATACCATGGGCGCGGCCATCTTTAATTCATTGTTTACATGAGAGCGCCCCCTAAGTCAAATGTTTTCCATCCGCACGATAACTTCTGAAGGATGTGCATTCATGCCAACCTCACGTGTTGTCTGGCACCTACATGTGCTCTAGCTAACTTGCTCACATTCGTGAAAGTCTGATGTACCATACATACTCTAATCATATGAACATGACATTTAAATGAGCCAATAATAATGATTACTACAACTTCCATTCATGCAAACCAATATTCTCCCACTTTACAAACTCCATCGCATGGTGTAAATCACGCGACTTCACTCCCACTACTCTATGCAAAGTGTGTGTATGGTAGGTGTCCAACCTACCGACCGGGTCCATAACGACCGGCCGCGCATTATAATGGCATTGCGCGTACAGAAAGAAAATGTACGCATGGGACTACGCGCAACGGTGTTCGATTATTCACTTGGCTACGCTACCGAGTAAAATGTGGCGAAAACAACTAAGTATTCCCTCTAAATTACCGAAATTTAGCAAAATCGAATAAGGTTTATCGTGTAACTAACGTTACATATATTATAACTAGGCCTACCTTTGCTGACTCGTTGTTAGATGTAGAGTATCCTTCCGTAATAAATTTGACGATTTTGACCGCAAAATTGTCACCGCCGCTTGTACGATCGAGCACACACGTTACACATACACATGACATAAACATTTTGTCGCCCGCTACGACCGTACGAGTTGATGCAGAAACGAGAAATGAATGTGAAAAAACAAACCGACTCATCTAATTTATTTCAATTACGATGAAAAGTTTCCTTATGAAAATCAATTCAAATTCATCAAACGGTCCTTCAAAAGTAATATCGAAGGATTCAAAATATATTCAAATATTATTGGGGAAAAAAATGACGGCTAGAAAAAAACAGCGGCCTGTCGAAAAAACGCATTTAAGTGCCCTTTATACGTATTCTCAAGGTGGTCGGTGGAAATGAGCAGGACAACTGAGTGCGGAAAAAATGACACCCCACGCGTTCGAAGCCGCCATCTAAGAGCGCGTACCTCAGATCGCATTTTCAGTGCGCGCTTGTGAATCCGGAGTATTTTTTCCACACGTGAGTAAAATTTCAGGCCAATTGTGAGATTTTTCACGTTTCTGTTGATAGAAAAACGTTAGGTGTCCGGTATTATGGACACCCAACCATACTCTGCATGCAGCTAACACACAGGGTCAATGGCTAAGAGGACAATGACTCCGTTCACCTCAACATTTCATCTACTCTATAAAGCCGTAATATGCATTCACATTACTTTTAAACTTCACACACAGTAAGCATAATGCATATATAAATCATGTACCCAACAAAAATATCATTCAAAAAACGAAATACAAGCCTACTTACAGCAGATTTCCTCCACGTGACCTGTGATTGCCTCTCCCCTTCTCTGCAGAGCAAGGTGCAATGCCCCAGACCACCGGAACTGTTTGGCTCAACACTTTCTGTGACTGATCACTCACCAAAATATCACTCCTCCTTCCCGTAAAAATCATATTCCTGGTTATTATTTTCATATTCTGAATAACTTTAACTATAATTTACAAAGCACATGCTCATTCTTTTCTCTCCCATAGCATATCTAACCCTCAACATTAATCAACAAACAGAACTATATTTTGTAACATGTGCAAGTACACATGCCCCAAAGTGGTAAAGTGAAACTAGCTGGGGAATTAGTAGCATGGGATGGCAGTCCCATGGCAACTGTATGCTGCCACTGGCCAGTTCTTATATCTCTCCAAAAACTACAGAGTGTTTGTTTCCCTGTGTGGCACTCTGTCTTAAACCCTACAGGCACACCAAACCTGTGCAATATAATACACTTTCTCATCACAAAATTCTGTCCTCTGACACTTGTAAAATTCTGATATTCATATCAGTGAAGACATTGTTATTTAATTATGTATTTGTTTTAATAAACAGGGCTTTAATAACAGGATGCTGAACTTCTCATGTGCAGACGTGGTAAGTGACTATAATTTTAAGTAATTGGTACAGTCTATGTTTCTGACACCCTTGCAAGTTGCATTTATAGCAAGTGCTTCAATTCTTCTTATTCTTATATTGGGTCCACATTGAGAAAATTGATGTTTGACAGACTACTGCTTTGTATGCATCTTGCTATTCACAAGGAGGAGGGGAAACCAATAACTTTAAATACCTGTTTGATTTGTGTCTCTCTCACACATGACCTTAATTAGTCATGTTTTATATGGGGAACAGATGCGGCAGAACCCAATGACAAGGCAGACATGCATATGGCTTGCTTCTTTCCTAGACAAGCAATGCTGCATGTCATTACGTTGCCAGACATGAGTGTTGGGAGGTTCAGGCTTTCGTTAGGTTTAATATGCCAGAGATCTGGCCTCTTACGAAATGAGACTCATAATCCTACATTTTTTAGGTGCAATGATACAAAAGCTTTGATGGTGAAATATAATTTGATTGTTTGATCTGCTTTATACAATGCGTAAAATGAAACGAGCTGTTGAAATACTTGTCCATTCTTTCCAGGACCTGAATTGCTATATTCTGGATGATGGTGGCTTCGTTATCGCTTCAAATCAGGCTGACCTCCAAGCAAGCGTGAGTTTCACATTCCTGTTCCACCCCACACACACCCCCTCCAGTTTTGTTGTTTGCCAGATAAAAAAATGGTGCCTTTTTGACCTGTCATTATTCTGAGACGGTAATGTAGGCACGTTTTGGGAAAACATTCTGATTTTAAAATCTATGTAACTTTCTAGAATCTATAGATTTTTGTTACGGTGGATACACGTGTAAGTAATGAACAAAGATGTAGAGAAAATGCCAAGCTTTGATTTGACTCATATCTAATGACAAGGCTATGATTATTTTTCTTTCAAATGGCCAGTACGTCGTTGTATTGTCCAGGAATCGACTTTTGTACACAAAACAGTGTCAGAAACTTAGGATTTACTCGCAAATCCAATAAGCAATGCTGCTTGATATTCAATCACCTCATAATGCAAGCTACATAATGACAGGGGTGAAATCACGAGTCATGCTTTCATTGAACTGTGACATGTGGCAATTTATCGATCGGTTTGGGCGGGTTTGTTCATTTGAGCTAAAATATATGCAAACATGACATGCTGTTGACTGAGTTTGGCATATGAACATGGCACACATAGAGTTGATAGTCATTTCTTTCATTTGTCTCAGTCAGTACACTGAATACCCCAAATATTTCGCGAGGTTTTTATTTTCGCGAATTTCGCGAGTTGGGTGCTATTCGCGAATTTAAAAACATGCAAAAATAACGGCTCTCATCCGACATGACTGTGACGTAACTATGTGCATACATTTCTCAGTTCAATACTGGTACTCCACAGGCACGAAAATGTTGGGAGGTCCCAATTCGCGAAAAATTTAGACTCAGTAAATATATGGCGTATACAGTATTTCCCCTTCATGAGCATGTCATCTTTTACTCACACACAGGTGGGTCGTTTCTTGGGCGAGTTGGATGGAGAAATCATGGGATTACTGCTGGATGATGGAGTGTATCTTCTGTGAGTCTAACTTTTGACATCTGGCCTCTTTGTTGCAGTGATGCATCATAGATTCTCAGATGACCAATCATACTGACAATTTTGACTGACACAGATTTTGGATGCCATTTTAGTCCATGTTTTATTAGCTCATAAAACCTGAGACAGACAGTGTTTTGTGATCATACTGAGATGAGTTTAGAATGCATTGAAAAGTTTCAATGCTGAAAAACACAATTTTTTGCTGCTTGAATATTCTGTACCAGTATTTCATTTTGCTACAAAAACAAGTTATATATTACACAGTACCTGTATACTGTTTAAAGATGATTGAATAAGTTATGAAATAAGATCATTACAGAAATAGTTGGTAAGAGAATGAAGAAGTGACCATGGGTATGTGAATAAATGGTTGAATGACTAGATAGATCAATAGATACATTGAGAATGTCAGACAGACTAAGTGACTTCTTAGTCAACTGACCAATTAGTCAACTGACTAAATAAACGATCTATGTTTCATTGGACAAATGTGTGAATACCATGTCGTTGCTGGGGTGAAAAGTCCTTGTATCTCAAATTTTGGTGAAAATTACTTTCTTGGACTTATGGTCAAATAATCGGTTTAATAAGTGATGTCATGTCCAAATCCTAACTGTCTTACCCCAATAATGAAGCCACCATGGCATGTCAAGGGAAAGGCTCTCCCGTTTGATATAGCGCTTTGGCCGCCATGTTTTTTGGCTCTCCTGAACATTTGACATTTTGTAGATACGAGGCCTTCTCGCCCCAGCGATGATATGAATATTACAGAAATCTGCATCAGTTATCAAAAAGTTATGGAATATAGTACATGTTCTACTTTGTTTTTGTTTGTTTGTTATTGTTTTACTCAGGAATTCCACAGTTGACTATCAGGCTGCCTGCCCCAGGGTTGCATCCTCAGACAGTGCTGGTGTGAGGTCCTGGTTTGTGGTAAGATAAATTCTCATTTTACTTTACTACTCTCTCTCACACACGCATGAAGAGAGATATGTACACCGCCACATTACTGCTCACATACTACAAAATACACAGAGCAATATATATGAATACATACTTGTATGTGTGTGCCTCCCTTTCACATTCTCTTTTATGACCTTCACCACACCTGCAAATGTAAATATAGACACACACTAGTCATGTGTTTTCTGTGTTCTATCATGTCCTGACAAGCTTTAGAAGGTGCCTGTGTATTTCTAGCCATATGTCAACACCCTTTTCCTGTCAAATCTTCTCAAAGCAAGACCATATATTTATGATATGAACTTAATTACTGATGAGTCTTTATGTAAAATGTGTGTGTTTCCTAGTTGAAATAGACATCCAATTATGTGCAAAACAGATGATCTTGTGGAAAATCAAGTCATTAATGAGACATGATAGGTGTCAGTTAAAAATCACATAAAATATTAGTCGTTGACATTATTTGTCAAATACAAATGTACTTAAAGTGGATTCTGCTGTTTATACTTTCACTTTTTCTCAGATGCTCTGCAAGATTATCAAGCACATTTTGCTACTCTGTACAGCTCTTAATTCAGCTAAAGTTGTGAAAATTATTACATTTGGTATTTTCCTCACTATATTGAATCATGGGTAATATGTATCCGATTTGAGGATGCTTATCAAAACATGGAAGTATGATGAAATGAAATGAAGAAAAAAAATTAAGTTGAAGAGAAGTGTCTCCAAGAAATCTTAAGTTTGTTTCAAGATTTTTTTAAAGGCATAATTTCCCATTTGCAGATGAAACAAACCCAGCATTAGTGCTTCAAAATAGTTCTAAAATATGAGTTAGGGATAGAAACAACCAATGTAAAAATGTTAACCAGTATATAATCAATGTTTAGTATTGTTAAATATACAAAATGTGAACAATAGTTATCATAATAATAAACATGCTTCCAGACCAAACCATCTACAGTCATGGTTTCTTGAGAAAAACAGTGATATCTCCTTGTATTTTAGGCTTTATTATGAAATTTGTATATGGTAGGATGTTTTGTGATACAACTGACCAACACATATGCATCAAATGCGTAATATCTTGAACATTTTTAAATCACACTCCCAAAGGTAAATAGGACCTTTAACTGGCCAGTTTTGCAGTCATATTATATTTGTTCATCTTTCCCTTCACTCTACAGCCAACACTCACAGATGTCATCAACTTTAACTTCTGGGCAGCCAATGCTTTGTGGTAGGAAAATGACAAGAGTCAGTTGTTGTTGTTGTTGTTGTTGTTGTTGTTGTTGTTGTTGTTGTTGTTGTTGTTGTTGTTGTTGTTGCTGTTGTTGTTGTTTTTGTTTTTTTTTAATCACCATAGCACTCCAGAGTGGCAGCTTTGTAGACATTCCAGTTTGTCTCTTCCCATGATTGATTATAAAAAGAGCCCTAAACAATAAAAAAACAAACAAACTGTGTATGGTCAATAGTTATACTAGAACGACAATGAATTTCTAATGTATTTTTTTTTCTTCATTCTCTTCTTCTATACCTTCTTCCTCTCATTTTTTTTTCATCTCCCTTTTTTTAAGATACTTGTTCTCCTCTTCTTTGCCCTCAAAATGTTCTAATTCTTCATTTACAATATGTATATCTATTATCATTTTCATGTGCATTTAGGCAGAGACATCATGTGGTCATTAGTTTTCTCTTGTAATCTCTTGTGACAAAAATATTGGATTGTCAACTCAACTTGACAATTCAACCCGAGATAGAATCTGCAACCATTAGAAATACCCAAGCCCCACTTTTCCATTTCGTGTTTCTACAATTTTGTGAGTTCAATTGTTTTGTGAGTGTAGCTTCCAGTTTTGTTGAATGATGGAGCATATATTGATTTTAAGCAGGTGAACAAATCCAATTTGCTAGCATGATAATGGTATACTCTGTGATTACTCCATGTCTATCAAGGATGTAATCACTCCATATTCTCCCATTACTTTTATCATGTGGCTTTATTTTACTTTTTTTTATATTAGTAACATGCTTTTGACTGTTTACAGTGTACATGATTTCTTTTCCACATGGACATATCTTTTAAAATATGCATCCTTTTGTTGCCCACAGGCACTTTGTCTATCACACCATTGCAGATTTCATGCTGTTTGGATGGTCAGATCTGCCAAGTAAGTTCACAATACACCCTTTTCTTCGTCTTCGCCAATATTGAATGTGTGTCTACTGTATTCCATTTTGTGTGTGTGTTTGTGTTGTCCCTTTTAAAGCTTAATCCTACCTTTTGAATACATACCAAGGAATCTCTCTTTTTTACAGTATTTTTTGTAGTTGACATCCCACCAGGACCTTGTTGCATTAAAACTGAGATCAAACTTAAGTCAGGAAATCAAATGTGTCTTTGAATACTCAATTCGGATTTGCTGATGCCTGACTTATGTTTGATATTCTGTTTATGCAGCAGAGCCCAGAAAACTGACTGGTTTAAGATGTATCCAGAATTAATCCTGAAGAAGATGGTAAACTCAACAAACAAAGAAGTATAGCAAGGCTGATCAAGAATGCGATGAATGCATGCAACATGCAGTGGGCTTTGCTTCATGCATGTTTCACCGTTGTAAATACCCTCGAGTGCACTGCATCTGCACCAATGCACTCTCACCTTTGCATTGTTTGTATACTAATAATCAATGCTCTATGTGCATCATATTCAGGTTCGTACGCGGAGACGATAGAGCAAACTGGCAATGTCAGCTGCATCAAGATCATCAAGAATTTCCACTTTGGACCAAACATGAGCGCAGAGGGGAAGAAGGAGTGTTACAACTGCACCAGGTAAGAGTGAATGTATGAATACTGTGGGTGTGGTGGTCATACAGAACAGATACAATATATGTCTGTATGCAGGTGGATATATAAGATTGATAATAGATTAATCAGTTTGTAGAAGGACATGTACATTAGAAGATTGAATTAGACAGATAAATCAATCAAAAGAAATATTGATAGAGAGAGAAATGAATGTATACAAAGTTTGGTGGACTATCGGACAGGTAGATAGGTAGATAGATTGGCAGAAAGATGGGGAGGTGATTGAGTAGATGGATGAATAGTTCGGTAGATAGGTAGCTAGCTAGATTGACAAACAGGGGTAGGATGGGGATTGATGGATTTTACAAGGGACATTTATCACACAGATAAGTATTTACTGTGAATGTATATGTGTATGTACATGTATGTGACCATGCATCACGAAACCTCCAAAAAGTCGCATGCACTGATTTTGTGTGAGGACTCAAAATAGGTGAAAAGGTCAATCTAGTCAATCTTGAGTTTTCCATGTTTTCTAAAAGAGTAATTCTTCTTCTGTGTTATTCCAAAGTTTTGGATAGTAAAAAATGAATGGGAAATTGTGTTTTTAGTGATTTTTCTAGAACACCTTTTTGTAGAATAGTGTGATAAGGTGATAAGGTCTTAGAGTAACATTTCAATTTCTGAAAGACCCTTTTCAGACTCTTCTCTTTCAATGGATGCTGCTACTGCTTTGAAAGTTTTTATTAGTCATGGATAGAATGTATTAATAGAGCATAACCAATTTGAGCTTAATCTAATCATCCCTTTATTGTTGTTATAAAATTATATACATTCCGTAATTGCAGAGAGCATGGCTTGGTAAGATGAAGTGCTTGAATTAGACCCTTTACTTCAGAGCCTGTTTTTCTCAGCACACACTTTTCCAGAGTGTATGCTTTCTCTCCAATGTTTAGATAGGTTAGGAGAGTCCATTTAGATTGACTCATACATCATTTCAAGGCCTAAAGTCTGCTCTTTCAGTATCTGTTTTTAACGAAAAATCCACGTTGGGCGACTTTTTGTTGGTTTTGTGATGCATGGTCACATATACATTGTACACAGAGAGACAGGGAGAGAGAGAGCCATCAAGTAGCAGAGATAGAGAAAACAAGAATGAGAGAACTAACGAGACAAGCGGCAAGCCTGAAAATGTCGGCGGGAGGTAAATAATATGCATCTACTGTGATTATTTGCTTTAACCTTGGTCCTCACAGGAGCTGGGTAACCAGTGAGATCAAAGGGACCAACCTCCTCATGCTTGTCACAGATGCCCAGTGCGATGGCTGCCCCAACGAGCCGGTGGTCCAGAAGCCACAGGAACCCTCGGATGATATCCTTTCTTCTGGAGAGATGACTTTCCAAAGGGAAGAAACAAAAACGCTTGGACTTATATGAATGAACTCCGGCATTTAATTTGTGGAAGTTTGGGCACCTAAAGGAAAATATATGAATATATATTTGTGGATTTAACGAATGCAGCAAGAGTATCAGATTAGTTTTAGGAAAATTGGAGACTATGCATTAGATACGAGTTTTTGGTGCCGCCAGGGAGGGGGCCACCTCCCTGGTGCTGCCATTGCTGGATAAAAAGACTAACAGTGTTTTGTGATGTTTCATATGGACAATGAAATGTAATGAAAATATAAAGAGAATTCAATATATTTTCATATTTCGAGCAAAATGAAAAGACACTTGACTAACGTTTCAGAAAACATGGGAGAATAATATTACCCATTACATATTTGTCAGTATCAAACTAGAAGGAATGTGTACTTTTCATAAGAAATGAATTACAACTCTTGGACATTTTTTTGATGCATGTTTTTAACACATACATGTATGCTCTTCTAGTTATGATGACCTGAAAATGTTCCGTTGAACTTTGACCTGCTGGCCCCCAGTATATAGGCACAAAATAGACTCCCTGTTGTGTGAAAGTCTTGTTCATGTTTTGAAGCATGAATTATACATTTTGTCACATCCTCCCAAAGACTTTATATTTTACCACCAGACACTCCACTTGTGTGCCCATTCTCTGGTGGGGGAATTCCCTCCCCTCCTCTCAAGGACTTGGGGTCAAGATCAGGGATGGTATTCTGAAATTCTTCCTTGAAAGATTTTTCTTCCCAAGTCAGGATTTTTTCCTAAGTGGTATTCTGAAAATCTTCCCAAGTTTCTTCCTAAGTTTCTTCCTAACTTTTTTCCTAAACTTTCTTAGGAAAAAACTTAGGAAAATATACAAATGAGCATGAATTCTAGGAAGATATGTTACTTTCTGACTTGTAGTGTAGGAAGAAGTTGGTATTCTAGAATGCACTTAGGAAAGAATTTTAGGAGCAAAATTATTTGGAAAGCCCCACCCCTGCCCTAATTACATTGCTGAGATATAGCCAGCTGCAAAACATTGTGATAGGCGCTTGTCATTCACTGCACGCAATGTGTACTTCATATGTGCGAAATGGGCATGAAAAATGGAACGTGCCGAGGACAAGGATGTGAGCATGCACAACACTTATTTACCCTACATCATAATAATATACTATTGTTATTGATTGGTTCCTTATGATACAACATTTCATATTGGCTTAAGAAAGAACAGTGGGCAGGGATAAGGATGACTTAATTTGCATTAAGAAGTTCCTAGGAAGAAATTTCAGAATACCAATTCTGTCCGTCCTTGGCACTTCCTAACTTTCTGACTTATCAAAAACTTTGGGAAAAACTTAGGAAGATTTTCAGTGTACCACCCCAGGTCATTTATCAAAGAGTTTCCACCTCCTAGCGAGTAAAAACTGTTTTATCATGCTCATGGTTTATTCCCAGTAAAAAGCAAAATCCGAATTCCACTTCAGAACAAAAAGGTCCTCTTTCATCTAATTTTTTAATTGAGGCAATTTATTTTAAACAGCTTTCAGGTCACATGTGTAGTCTGCCAAAATATCCTTGACAATTTGTGGTGTTCACATGAAGCTCCTGATCCCTGCGTGCTGGTCCGGGAGCCACGCTACAGGAGGCGGCCCAGTGAAAACTGCTACAATTACAGCAGTGAGGTGAGTTCATTGCCTTTACTCTGCCTGTTACAATGACAAGAATGGTTGATCATAATCATGATTGGTATTGAAATGATTATAATGGTAGCGTTGATAGACAGTGGATGATAAAGATGAATGTGAATAAAGATGATGATGACGACATGATAAGTAAATAGGCTACAATGTAATAGAGTGGATGATTGCTGCAATTAAAAAGTTAGGATGATGGTCACCTACAATTGTAGATGATCACTATTATAAAGCAAAAACAAAAACATGGTGACTGCCATGTATCCATGCATGCTAATTTACATTTCACTTGTGTATAGCATGCACATTGATTGTGTGTAACATGGTGTATGTCATGGCTTCTTTCATTCATATTAAAGATATCCTTGTCCTCTTTGGTTTTTCTCACCCCAGGAGAATGACACCATCTGCCATGGTATTCCAACAGCCTCGTCATCACCATGGTTACTGCTCAACCTGTACATCTGCTCCGTGGTTATAGCTTGGGCTTCGACGATGTCATCATCGTGATGAATCAGGATGCATATGACTATGGGACTATATTCAAGTGCAAAATCCGAATTCCCTATTCTTTGTCAGTCTTCTCATTTTGAAGTTTGTGTGGGATGTATGATTTGTGTCCTATAAAGTCTGTTCATCATTGGCAAGTTGAAATTGCCTTTATCATAAGCAAACCACAAATACAAGATCTGTAATTTTCTGTGCTTCTAATGCAGGGTTCCACAAACATCTAAATCCCAATCATGTAAATGGTTGTGCCACACTGCTCGTTTGCTTGGGTTGTTGTTGTTGTTTTTTTATATTCCTTTACTGTAATTTCTTCAGGAACGCAACTTGGACAGGCGCCAATTTTTCATTTTAGACATTTTAGGGTTTACGCTCCATTGATGAGCCGCAAGGGGTCCCCACTCATAGTTTTTTTGTTGTGTGGACACAGTAATCAATGAACTCAAAAGTTAGCATGACCTCTCTGTGAACCCTATTTCCCCTTTACTGAACTGTTCGTATATTACACTGTAGTTTCCAAATCAGCCTGCATTGCGTGTTGTACACTACTGTATTGTCGCACATTATTGGGTTTAGGGCTAACACTACATGTATGTATTTCTTCCGCTCTTGTGGTTTAATCATCAAGTGGAACTCTTACCTGAGAGTCAAATCTTAAAAGATTAGGTGTCATGTAGAGGCGTCTCGTAGTGTAAAACTACAAGCTAATCATTATTATGATTCCAGTGACCAGGGTACTAATATGCAGTAATGAACTTTAGACTACTCGTCCAAGTGGGAGAGCATCTGTAAGAATATCAGAAAAACATCCCTTTATTATCATTCCCATCTTTATCTTCTCCATGTCATATTGTACATAATCATTCCCTCGTGTAATTGCTGGCACACCACTGTCAAATTTCCATTAAAAAAAAAAATTCTGTGATCTTTTATCATGCTCGATAAAGGAAAACAACAATGGAACTTTGGTAAGAGAGGAAGAGTCTTTCTTAGACCAGACAGTGATGCCAAAATCAGGTGGTGTGCAATGAAGATCTTGAAAGTTTTCTTTCAGATTGATAGATTTTGAATTCTATCCAAACTTTTCAATACCTCCATTAAGCTTGTGTCCTCCACTAGTGAGCAGTGCAGAGAGAGAGAGAAAAAAAAAATTGGACAGAAGTTGGCATGTCACCCACCTGGGTTTAAGGGGGCAACTTTATAGACATTCCATAATTTGCTTTCTCAGGCAGCAGTAAACACTGGATGCATCATGGCTTGTATATCTGTAATATCTTTCTACCCAGAGTTTGGAATTTCAGCAGATTGGACAGAAATATAACAGTACTTTCAGCCCCTGGTACAACCATACAGTAGTGACTCTGTAATATAATGCTGAAAGATCATTGCCATATCAATATGTTCATATCTCTACAGTGACTTATGTTGAGAAAGGATGTTTCAATTGTATGTAGTCTCAGTGTTTGAAGTACAGTTACTGCACGGGTACCTTGTCCACACACAGTAAAAGCATTCAGATTCTTTATCATTCATTACGTATCTTCAGGTTTTCCTTTGCATACCATTATAATGGGTTTACGTTTGCACATATTACTGTTGCTGTCATGTACATGTATCATTCGCCAGCATCAGTGTACGAAACTTCAAAGTCCAGAAAAGTGGTGCGTGGTATATTGCAAAAGATAAGCTTTGATCATTGCTGTTAAATGATATTTAGACACACAATTGCTGATAAAGTTTGCTCATTTAAACAAAATGGTGATGGATTATTAGGTTTGTGTTTTATGTTTGTGTGTTTGTGTTTTTATTTGATTATTCTTGGCATTTCCATCATGTAATCACCACTAGAAATATAACTTATATGTGATATAATTTGGACTACAAGATGTCGAAAGATTTTGAAAATGTGCAGAATGTAGATAAAACTTTCTCACAAGATCTGATATACTGTATGTGAATCTTGCTGTACACATTTCAAGGTACTGCTCTGTTGCAAGAAACTCCCAATTCTGGTATGCTAACACACTCACACAAAAGCGTAGGAGAAAGGCAGTTTTTATAGAAGAATTGAAAGAAAAAAAGTGTTGCTGCTCAATTTCATATCATATTCTTGAGAGAAGTAATTATTGTAACACAGAGCCAATGCTGAAATGGCTTTATAAATTATCACCTGAATTTTGGCTTTTTTTTTTCCCTTCATGTCAGCAGTGTCTTGAATTGGAAGCAATATGCTAGAATTTGTACTGTAGTCTTGTCCACGGAGATTGCTGAAAATCTTTTGTTGGATTACAGCACATGGTAAATGATCCAGAATGCACATATGATTAATATAGATTCTGGATGCGTACACTACTGGGATGTTTATGAAATTATAAATGAACTGTGATATGATATCTATGTATGCTGACAAATACAAGTTACCGAGCTGTATGCTTATTTTTCTCGTTTGTATGAAAAAAGCGACATTGCCGTTGATGTTGATAGATATTGGGATATACTTTGTTCGTGTATTATTCTCATGTATTCACTTGTATTTTATCGACATATCATATTCTGAACATTGAAGAGATTTGAAGCTACTTTGGGCTTCTGAAATAACTTGTCACTTTTAAGATATGCAAGATTGGTAGAGTATTATAACCCACTATAGATGACTTATATTATTAAGAGGAAGGTGTACTCTTATCCGTATTTATTCCAAATTAATCATCACCATGGTATCTATACCAGCAACACACTCCCGGAATGCTGAGACCATTCCTTGTCAAATCCAGGAATGCTCACCTTGATTTCTTGGAAGAGTAGCACCTTTTTGTTTGTTTTTGTGTTTTTCCATAAAAACCACATGCACAATATATCTTGGAAATGTTATACAGCTGCTCATGAGTTTGACCTTGATTTAGTAATCGCCTAAAGTTATTCAAAAGCAACAAAAATAGAAGGAGAAAAAGTAATGTGCACTTTGCAGTTTAAGGATGGACATGTTTGTCTTGAGAATGCATTCAAAGAATTAGAAACTGCCATGGTAAACAGGACATGTTCTTCATCAAGAGAATCATGGCAAATCATCTAATTCGTGTCATTCCATTCATACTGCCTTTTGCTCTAGCCCCCTTTATCAGCTGACGATATTCCAAAGCATTTTCTGCTTTATGATTGTATCACATTTTACATGCAGTTGATTCATTTTCTTGGCAGTAGTATGAAAGAAAAAAAAAACTATCACACAATGCAACAAGAAGTCTTATTCCTCGAAACTCAGTATATTATTATATTCATACTGAAACTTTAGACATGATTGTCTTCTTGTAAGCCTTTGGCAAAGACTTTTATTGTGATAGCATTGAACATGATTTTCTTTTCATGCTGTTTGATAAATCATGGCACAAATATCATGGCAAAGAATTACAGTATAATTTCAGTCAACAAACTAAAATATTAATTGCTGATGCCTATTGATTGATTTCAGGTGCAGATATGAGAACTGCTTCGTTGTTGAGTGTATTTTCAGGTCAGGCATGTTTGCTAGACAGACATCCTGTGAAAATGACAATAATGATCTCACTTTTTTTTAATTGGTAAGCACATTGTTATAGTACTGATTATATGTTGCATGTCATATCTGTGGTTATATATTTATGCTTACAAGAGTAAAAGCTGACTGTATTATTCAAACATTGCAGGGAGTTTTTGTTAGTATCAGCAACAATTTCAAGAAGTACATTCATCAATAGATGGCAGGTTATGATATGCTAAACATATTGCATTGGCATTTAGTTGTTAATTTATGATGTAAATAGTCTTAGAGGTTGTACTTTTGCTCATCTAAAAGGGAATGAAATCTTTCCTATTACATCTTTATTAAGTACCTGCATATTATACAATATGTTCCTCAACATATAAGTGCAATATCTACATGTGTTTCTACAGCAGATCATTTTATAAATGTAAATATGAAATGTAAAGAGTGATGTTCATATAAAAACAGGGCAGAGATACTTTTGCCCTACTTTTCAGTAGATGGAAGAATTGCAAATGGAAACATAATTCATTTAAAGTACTTGCATGAATAGTGCAAATGGACAAATGAAGTGTTCATGCTAACATATTATTCTGTAAAGCCATCTGTGTATTCTCATAAAATGCACTAGGAAGGTCACTGACCTAAAGCCAGAAAACCTCCCTTTGATTATCATTTTTTTTTTCTCTTTAGTAAAAGGCAAGCAGGTACATGGTGTAATATATATGTATTTTTTGTCCAGTAATTTTGACTTCAGTCTTTGAAATAAGTGTATCAAAAACAGTAGTGTCATATTACTAGTGAAAATGTCATACATTTGTTGATAAACAAAATAATGGGTGAAATAATAAGCAGTACTTGCCTTGTGTAGAGTCGGCTTGTTGTAGGTGTTGCCTTCCAACTCATACGCACTTGTTCATCTGTTACCTGGTTTCAAACTATTCAGCTGTGTTTGCTGATGGGACCTCTTGACACACAGCTTTGAGAAAATATGATTCTGATATCAAAATTGAATGAGTGTTCCTGGCAGCTCAGGGGGGCTAGAGGTGTAGTGTCACCCTGATGAGTAGAAGTGGGGGATCTTGGACAGAATTTTGATCACATTAGCTTAAAGGAGTACTCTTAGGATAAACATTCAAGGTAAACCTATATCAGATCTTCGACATTCTTTCATCATAAAAATAATACAGATGTGTAGTCTATGATAGGATTCATGAAATTAGAATCATATGATAACCAAGACTTTGCATTGAGGTGAAGATGGACTAATACTACTTTAGATTGATTGCGTATTTATGTGCACAATTCACCTGCAACCAGACTCTGATTTTGAACTTTGATAGTTCCCTGGTGTAGATTGAGATCCTTCACCCCCACCCCCCCTTCATTTTATCTCCTAGCACTGAGGAAGACTTTTATTGTCAATATTAACTTGTACAACCATTCAACGCATTTTGACTATACCATGCTTCCCTTGCATTATGTAAATATGATATATATTGAAATAATATACGAGGGAATTTGGGTCATAGGTGGGTTTTTTGTTTTTTTGTTGAGAGAGAGTAGGATTCATTTGATGTCTACAATATTTGCAATGGACACTTGGTTGCCTTCTTGTACATAGAACTTATTGTTGCTGGTTCATTTTGTAAATACGGCAGTATTGTATGTACTGTAAAAGTGGACGTTTTCATGGTGTGGACATTTTTGTGCATTTTTTGCGCAACCAGAAATTAGTGTGAAAATAAAAGCATGTGAATGTTTTTGCTTGTTAATTATATGTACCACTATGTAATGTCTCGATTCCGCTGAATTGAAAACACGCAAAATTCTTTTTACTCGGCTGATCGTGAAAATATGTCCACTTTAACAGTATATCATTAACTGTTTTTTTATGTTTATAAATGTGTGAGATGGATTATTGTTCATTTGCATGTAAACTAGGTGAGGACACTTGGTAATCATTGCATGTGGAAATATGGCACTCTTTTGTTGATGCGGGTTGTCATGTCTGCAGTGTTGCTGTCGACACATAGTTACGGCTGTCATTTGCCTTCCCCGGTACAAAACTCGGCATGGAATTCTCCATCCCACGCAATATCAGAATCATGGCCAGCCTACAAACACTCAAGCCTCTGCTCAATTTGAGCTGCTTGCCCTACTTGCAGTCATGGTCTGTAGTGCTTGGAGTGTGCCATGATTTTAACTCATTGGTTTCATCTGCAGCAGCAGCAGCAATTTACATATCATTTTATGGAACGAGGGATGCAGATTCTATTCACTGTATCGTACTTTACTTGCTGCTATTGACATGTGTGATAATGGCCAAATTAATGTTATAAGGGGAGGCGTTCTGGACGAGGAATGGGCCAGATGCTGTATAGGGTAGGGTATTCATCAAGAACGCAGCTCTTCTCATTCAGTCAGTTGTCCCACTGATCAGCATTTCATTCTGAACAAATCTTTCTATTCCACCGACAGATGTCTGTTCAGAACTTGAGGTAAATTTGAAGAAGAAAGGCATTCAAGTAGTGTGTTGGTTCCCTCGTTCGTTGCCATGGAAACCATGAGTCTGTGTGTGATGTCATGATTGACGAATGATCACATTTATTTGACACCAGTGGACTTGACGGATTGATTAATTGAAGACAAGTTCCTGTTGTGGGGCACTAATTGGGGTGTGAATTTGTTAAACATGTGATAAAGATGAATTATAATGAATACTGGATTTCTGGTCTCTGATGAGTTTACCGTACGCTGTGTCAGCCTTTTTCGATGAACAGCACTTTTCCTGAGAGCTTGTCAACAACTAGTCGACGGCTAGAATAGTTTTGGTCTTATGCTGGCTCTGCATAGAGACAGTGATATTTACAGGCAGTCACATATTATCCTATTAAATCCTGATTTAAATATACAATTTTGTATCAACTCTAGTTACTCAAGATCAATCATAGATAGGATTTTTTTTCCATATATACAAAGTTTGTAAGCTATTGATAATACTGATATCTGTGGTGGAGTACCATTATTTGAACGTCAGTAAGTTTCTGTATAACCGTTTCATCTAATTGCCTACATCACTACCCAATTGTAATGAATGCAGTAGAATATATTCCAGAGAGTTGATAGAATTCGTCATTGAATTTGTGCTGACAATTTAGGTCTTGGGAACTGGCAGCACAATCTGGTTGGGTGACTTAATTGCAGCTCCATCATCAATCAGTGATGCTCCGTAGTACAATAATAAGTAGCTTCTGTTTCTTGTGAATTTTTTTTTTTTGACTCACAGTTGTTCGGTTATATGTGAAGGTATTTATCATGTATGCTAGAGTAGGGACGCGTATGTTACATAGAATTTGAGGGAAAGAACTGATTAATAAATGTGCCCGAGATAAGATTTCTTTCTGTAGGCTGAAGCACTCATACTTGCCCTCTCTTGATTGTCAAGCTGTGGGCATTAAACAGTGGAAGGACAATACCATAAATGGAGTATCCCATGTAATGCTACAACTCATCATATGATAATGAAAGTCATAGTAAATGCATTGCCTAAAATGACCACAAAAAACCCAAAACAAAACAAAAAAAGTATACTGCCGTGAAGAAGTTACGTAGAAACAACCTTTCAGCGATTTTTTTTTCCATAGAGAAATGTAAATACAGTGGAACCTTGTTATACAGAGGTTGCATAGAACATAACCCTCCTATAACAAGGCGATTTGGCAGGCCCCTACTCTTTATATTTTTATTTCTTTTTGTACCCTGATAGAATGAGAAGTCATATAGAACAAGGTAATTGCCATGGTTTTTAGTACTTGATATAGGAAGGTTCCCCAGTTCCTCAATTTTAGCTCAAATGCAACTCTACTGCTATCTATCATCAAATTACATTTTGAAACTCATATTATCTAACAACTCCAATGCACAGTGTACCTACATTTGTATATCTGTGCAAAACTTGTTGTAATATACGCTGTACATGCTCCTCTAAATTCCAGTACTGTCAGTTACAATTCTGGATAGAAATCAGGAGCCTGATTCATAATGAAGCTTTCAATTATTGTGACTTACCACAACAATTACAGCAGTTACAATATCAGGGCTGCCAACACTGGAAACTAGTTGAGAGTGAGACTCCCATAGGCCAATGCTATAATTTAGGAGTTAAAATGAGTGAGATCAATAGAAACGCATGCAAATGAAATAAAGTTTTAGAGTGAGAAAGGACCAAATTGCGTGATAGGTCTCACACTCAATGCGTGAGAGTTGGCAGCCCTGCAATATTAGCAACAGCTATAAAATGGCAGCCAGTCAGTTCTGAATCAAGGGAAGTTGTGACTATGGCATTTAACAGCAACTACATTGTAATGTATGCTTAATTGTTGCATGATGCCAATCTCTTTGTAAATATGCCCAAGGAGTGCTCTTTGAGATATAAAGGAATGCAAATTGTAGTAATGCTTGACTTTTTGGATCTTTTTATGATGAGTGTTAGCTGTGCTTTGTCTATATCGAAGATGCAGCAGTGAATGTTACCATCTAGACAAAGCAGTGCTTTATTGCATTGGAGACAGCAGAAGAGCCACAGAAGTCATTGTTAGATTTGTGGCATGTCTGTACATCATCGGTTGAGAAGCAGAATGTTTACAACTCCGCGCACTTTCGTTAAGTGCATGCACTGACTTACCTCTTTCTGGTTCTCAGCTTTTGAAATGCAGTTGTAAATTTCAGGTAAAGGTTGTGGGCTGTTTCTGTGTGGGTATAGTGTTCACATCAGACTTGAGTCAAAACTATCCTCAGGGATGTGTGCCTATGACTAACATCATACCATACAAAGTGGCAGGACATATTGCTGAAGGAATACCTCATTTACGCACAAAGTTGGGAACGGGAGTACTCCTGCAGCGCTCGACAATCACAAATTTAACCACTCGTGATATTGTTGCGAAGTCCTTATTCCCGAACAATTAGACTCACTAAATATATGACGTATACAGTAATTAATCTCTATGCGCCGCATATTGTACCACTTCGGAGCGCTCTAAACGTTGGTGACCATTTTTACAATTCAGAGCGCTTCAGGAGGGCTCCTTAACCTAGCCCTAAGAGGGGCCAGGGGCCTGCTGTCTGTTCATAAAAAATTAAGAGGACTTCAGGAGTAGTCATGGGCACCATTTCATGAAAGTTGTCAGTCTCTGACAATTTCAGTAAAATCCTTGGTTTTGATTGGCTGATATTCAAGCTCTGGTCACTGACTTTTACTATTGTGATTGTCAGAGACTGACAACTTGTCAGGACAGACAACTTTCATGAAACGGTGCCCTGGAGTGCTCTATTCATGCCTTATTTGAGTGGGGTTCTGGGATCTAGTCCCTCCCCAGACTGCAATGTGTTCAATCATTAGGCCATGGGGAATTGTGTGGTGCAAACAACCTAGATACCAGTCAAGTGTCACATAGCTCATCAAGGAGAGGAACCGGTTGAAGCTGATGCCAGTACTTTCATTGTATAAAAAATGAATGAATAAATAAATTCTGGATTCCGCGAATATGCTCTGCTTTCTATTGTTATTTCGCAATGAGATCATGTATCACAGAATTGTGCAATGTGCATTTATATACCTTTTCCAGTACCAGTACATTTTATCATAAATGCTCATTCAAATTATTTATCATATCAAACAAATAGGGATTATGTTATATGTCTTGCTTGTATACGTACATTTATATATTGAAGGGTGTGTACAAATGTATAACTTACAGTGTATGTTTTTATGTTCCATTGGAGTATATATCTTGGTCAGGTTCAGTTCTTGTGTCTAACGATTCTTTTTGCAATAAAATGTGCATATATGTATGAAAATGTGTCGAAGAGTAATGATTTACTTTGTATCTCCTATTTGCATATAAGTATGAAAATATATCAGAAAGTAATAATTCACTACCAGTTTGCACATTTACCCTCTCCTGTGTCAATGGATACAAAGTGTTTATATATGGCATAACTGCGTGGTACAGTACACGTACATTTCTGTGCTTGGTTATCAAAACAGATCACGACATACTATGAATTATACTGCATTTTCATAAAAGTCATGCAGTATAATTTCTCCCTCAGTCAGGGATGCAAGAATTCAGAGTTTAATCTGAATTCAGACATTTTTTCACTCTGCCACAAACCCACTTTTCAGACTTTTTTTAAAATCAGTTTGTTATTTCAGACTTTTTATGGCCAGTATTCTCACACGATACCCCTGCTCAATACATTTTTCTTGCAAACACAGCACAATAAAATTAAGGGAGAGTTTATTACCTCTCGTCATGTTTTCATCACTTTGATTATCAGCAGTTCAAGAGTTTCACACTGATATGCATTTGTAAACAAAGAAAATGACACCGGCTACCAAGCATTCAGGAGGGAGAAATTATCTAGTTGAGTAATACATGTAGTGACAATCATTTACACCTTGTAGGTTAATGAGGGATGTTTGAGGTATTCACAGGCCATATCTATCTGAGTGATACAGCCAAATGATGGTAAATTGCTATGACTATCAGTTTAAAGGGTGTGTACAGTTCTAGTCGAGGTGAAGATTTAGCTTTTAACGTTTTGCGAGATATTCAGAAACCACTCTATGAGATGTCAAAGAGCATGCAGTTCTAAGGGGTATCAAAAGTTTATTTGATGAAAATTGGTTTTGAAATGGCTGAGATATCCAAAAACAAAGTGAAACAAAGAGATCCTGATAAAGTTGTGGCATGTCGCCTTTTATTATTCGCACTTTTTTTTGATATCTCAGCCATTTGAAAACCAATTTTCATCAAATAAACATTGAATCCTTCTTAAAATTACATGCTCTTTCATATTTCATAAGAGGCTTTTCATTATCTCACTTAGGAATATTCAAAACATGAATCCCTACCTCGACCAGTACTGTACAGTCCCTTTAAAGGGTGTGTACAGTTCTGGTCGAGGTAAGGATTTAGCTTTTAACGTTTTGCAAGATATTCAGAAACCACTCTATGAGATGTCAAAGGGCATGCAATTCTAAGGGGTATCAAAAGTTTATTTGATGAAAATCGGTTTTGAAATGGCCGAGATATCCAAGAACAAGGTGAAACAATAGAATCCTAATAAAAGGCGTGGCCTGTCGCCTTTTATTATTATCACTTTTTTGGACATCTCAGCCATTTAAAAACCAATTTTCATCAAATAAACGTTGAATCCTTCTTAAAACAAGGAAAAGTAGAAATTACGCGGTGCGTAATATATGTCCCCGCCGGAAGTAGCATTTTGTAGCAAAATGTACAATATAGGTCGAAAATCAAGGTCAAAGGTCAAAGAAGTCAAAGGTCAAAATTCTCCGTAGAAGTTTTGAAGCCCTCACCTAGTGCCATCACTTAAAGCAAACAGAATCGAAATCGGGTTAGAAATGGCGAAGGAGTAGCATTTTGTAGCAAAATGTACAATATAGGTCAAAAATCAAGGTCAAAGGTCAAAGAAGTCAAAGGTCAAAATTCTCTGTAGAAGCTTTGAAGCCCTCACCTAGTGCCATCACATAAAGCAAACGGAATCAAAATCGGGTTAGAAATGGCGGAGTAGCATTTTGAAGCAAAATGTACAATATAGGTCAAAGGTCAAGGTCAAAGGTCACAACTGAAATTCTGTGTAGAAGTTTCAAAGCTCCCATGTAGTGCTATCATATAAAGCAAACAGAATCAAAATTGGCTCATAAATGACAGAGAAGTAGCAAATTGAACATTTTGACCACACACGGACGGACGCACACACAGACGGACGGACGGACACACGGACACACACACGTACGGAGCCCGTTTCATAGTCCCCTGCTCGAACTCGTTCGGCGGGGACAAAAAAACGTTATCAACACAAAAGTGGACATCAAAGGCATGTCAGGATTTAAGGATTTAAGAAAGGTAAAAAATGAGAACTGTTGTGCTTATACATGATGTTTGCTATTCTGATTCAGAATGCTACAGGGGAAAAAATGATGAGGGGGTAAGAAGGTGATAGTGAAACAAAACAAAAACAACTAAAAAACTCAATGGTCACTCTGTTGATATTGATGAATTATTTTTTTTTATTTCATTTGAATGGTCATCATTCAATGTATTCCCCAAGATCAATGCTGCACTGACCAGGAGAAGTATAGATCTCTCCACAAGACAAGCTATACATATTACAAAAGTGTAAACATTCCGTATGAAACACTATAATATGTATTTATGCACATCACAGAATATAATATACCTCAATTGATCATTCTTGGAACATTTCTATTTACAGAGATCTGAACTTGCAAGTAACTTTCTCTGGTCAGGAATTAAAAAGAACACACACAAACAATGACTGAAAGAGCACTGTAAAAGCTGTTATTTTCACATACAGATCACAGACATTTTTCTGACATGTTGTTTTCATGGTTTGACACCGAGGCTATCATAAGTGCACTAATGCCTGTCTGTTCACTTCACCACTTTACGCGATTAAAACCAGGCAGTGGCATTTTTGCAAATCGTTAAATTCGCTGCCTTCATGAAATTCACGAAAATCAAACTCACACGAAAATGACAGCTGTTACAGTAATCAAAGAGATGAGACATTGACAATACAGACGTGAATACATCGTGCATCTATGCATGTGGAGTTCGCCATAATGGATTGGACTTGGGGTTAAACGAGGCATAAAAGTGAGGTAAGTGCTGTGTGGTATTTGGTGTGTAGACACTGCAGAGGATTCTACCTTGTCTGGGCTTCATGAATGCTGCCACACACATGTACATTTGCTTTTAGCATTGAACACTGTCGTACACTGATGCTCAACATGGCTATACTGCATCAGTATCAAAAAATATTTCAGTCATCAAAATACTACACACAGACTGTTCAGTGATCAGAATGAATTAAAATTTGTACAACTGATGGTTATCCATTCCGAATCCTCATCTTTTTTGTTTTAGTTGCTTCCAATGGCTACTGCTCAAACCCCTGAAACTGTTTCACCCAAAACCATCAGGTGCACAAACCTATTGTATTTTAAGACCAGCAGCATTTATTTGTCAAATCCCTGATCCATGCAAAAATCACTTTTGTTGTTCATTCTATGTTTGAAATCTCTTGAGACAAAAATGCTGTAAAACCTCCTTATAACAAGCTGCTTGAATATCTTGTCATATCAGGGATAAAAACAAAAGAATATAATAGTTATATGATCTCCGATTTGTACCTTGCTACAGTACATCGGTTATCTTGCTATTTCTTACCTTGTTAAAGTGAGGTTCCACTGTATCTGGGCGTGGTGTCATTAAAGACACTGCATTGAGTTGGCTCAATTTCATAAGTTGTTGAACTAACTGGGCTGTATGTACAATGATGTTCAATTGCAATGGCAGGAATATTGACATTGTATATAGATGTCAATTGAAGAAGTCAATTTAGAAGTGCCGGTACAACTTATCTGTGAATACATATCACCACGCTGGCAAACCATTTTCCATGAGAGGAAGAAAATGTGTATGTTATAAAGTTGTCACTCATAGTTTTGTCACTATTTCAGAGGTTTTGATGATCACGTTCTACTGCAATTTTCTCACCTCTCCATTTTGACACAACATCCTATGATGCCCTCACCATGATGGACCATAAAGCTCAAGTCTTTCAAACTTGACACATGGTTAAGCCATGATTTTTATTCTACATCCTGAATGCAGGGTAGATAAAATGATATGGCACCAATGTTCTTCGTATGTGTTTGGTGCAGCAATTATGACATTCCACATGACTGACTGCTTCACATAAAAAGCCTGCTTGACACGAGCTATGCACACATCCCGCATTCATTTACGAATAATAAGTCTATGCACATATTTACGATTTTGCTGACGCTACTACTGCATAAGGAGTGACTCGTCTTATGCTTTTGGAAGCCCCATTGTCATGGCAAATAGTGTGCCACAGTGTTTGTAACATTTAGAATTTGTCCCAGGCATACTCTGGCTAGGATCTGCACATGTGTGTTACATCTATGAAACTCAATTTGCCCTGACAGGGTCAAAGTCAAGTCTGTTTAACTTATGGAACCTCCATGCTCCAAGGTGGCTTTCCTTACGTGTATATCACATGTACCAGGGAGCATCTTCAAATATCATATACTGTATACGCCAAATATTTTACAAGATTTTTGTTACAATGAATTTCTCGAGTCGGGTGGTATTCGTGAATTTCAAAATATGCAAAAATATTAACTCTGCTCCTGACTAAAATGTGAAGTGCACGCATACGTTTTCTACATTTTAATATCATACTCCACAATTACGAATTTCAACACTCGCAAAATTGATGGGAAGTCCTGACTCGCAAAAAATTAGACTCGCTAAAATATGGTGTACACAGTATAGGCTGTCTACATACAATACAGCCCTATCCGCTTCATTATATTGAGTCTGCAAGAGAAGATTTGATGTCATTCACCATAGAACCCGATTATCATAGTAAGAAGTGAAAATTTCTGAAACATCTTTACTGATCCCACCAGTTTTACAGAGCAGGAGTACTGTGTTCAATAACTGATATCCAGTTCTCTGGAGACCACTCTACAATGCGTAGTACACATAACAGAATAAAAACCACATGGTACAGAGAAACCAAGACACTACAAGGCTACTTTGTTCCATGTAAGGGTGCATTCAAGCGCTCTCCTTTTAAAGTGTACAGTACCGTACCATACTAGTGCCAAGAGGATCACATGGAGCACAGGAATGCTCCTTAAAAAGTGTACCGTACTGTACTATACTGAGCCAAACGTGGACCACTTTCCAATGTGCTCCAAAGCGTACCATAACAATGCCAGAAGTTGGCATGAGAAGAATGCATGTTTCACACACATACGTCATAATGCAAAGAGTTGATTCTCTTCGTTTGGGACACCTGTTAGTGTAAGAACACCAAGTGCATTGCCCTGTTGCTACAAAACATGTGACCCCCTCTAAAAATAACTCATGAGGTACACTTTCACCACAGAGCTCTCAAACGATCCAAATCTGGCATGGTATAGTATGGTACGCATAGGATCCTTTCACTTTGGTTCGCTTTTGAGTGCTCGAACGCAACCTATGTCTCAAAGAGTAAGTTTCTAAATGGTGAAGTGATAACTTGTTACCAGTGCAAACACTCTTTGTGGATTTATGCTGATGTGTTACTTATTTTGGATATAAAGCAAATGAATCATCACCGCCCCTTGTCCTACGTGCATACCTACCAATGTCATACACCTTGACAAATCTGTTAGTATGATTTTAAATCATATTTTTCTTCCCGAATCTGAAAAAAGCAGACAAACATGCAATATCTTTTGAGGTGCCAATGTAATGTTTTGACTGATTTTTTTTCCCCTCTCTCTTCCTGCTGGCTGAGATACAAGTATTTGCAACCAAATTTTTCATACTTATGTTTAAAAGTGTAGAATGAATACAGCATCAGTTTTGTCTTGTTATTAGGAGTGACATTAGTCAGGGCTCACCATTACCAGTGGCCCAGGGCCACTAAAAATTGATATTGGGCCACCAAAATTCCCAAAAGGTTACATTTTGGCCACCAAAATTCTAAAAAGGTTGCCTTTTGGTGGCCCGATCAGGCAGCTCAAATTCAAAATGAATATTTATATTTCATTTTATTTCAGCTACTCCATTTCTTTTTTAGGGCCACCAAAATTTCAGATTCAAAGATTTTAGTGGCCCAAATGGGCCATCAGAGAATAAAGTTTATGTCAAGCCTTGCATTAGTATTACGTCGCTGGGGCGACAGGACCTCGTATCTACAAAATGTCAAATGTTCAGGAGAGCCAAAAAACATGGCGGCCAAAGCACTGTGGCGAATGGGATAGCCTTTCCTTTGACATGCTGTGGTGGCTTCATTTTTGGAGTAAGACAGTTGGGATTTGGACAGGACATCACTTAACCCATTATTTGACCATTAATCCAAAAAAGTCATTTTCACCAAAATTGCAGATACAAGGTCTTGTCACCCCAGCGACGATTTCCTGTTATAACCTGCCAAGAATGGAATGTCTCATAAAATTTTTCTTTCTACAAAAAGCTGATCCACGTCATGAATCACAGACCAGGTAACTATACGTCTTTACAGATGTACTGCTAGAAAAGAAACCAGAAGCTTGTCAGGAAAATTGTAGCTACCTCACAGGGAGCAACCTCGCATTAAATAAAAAAGAGACAACTTTCATTGGTTAGAAGCACAGTTTGATTTCACAACTGTCATTATCCTTGTGACTACGTACAGCAAATTGTACCATCACTATCCACCTGCTGGGCTGGTGGAAGCATTTGAAATGGTACTTACATACTTGAATAATGTGTACTCGTGTACAAATGGCATTTCAGTTCACCCTTTGCAGTCGGCTGTGATCAGCAATCTAAGCTAATATATCTCACTCCCTTCTTTTGAAAGTCACATACCCCACATCAGCTCTCGTTGCAGAACCTCTCACATATTATTTGAATTTTGGTTTACAAATGCACAGCAGAAATAAGGAATTCCTTGGTATTTTGATGATGACATACGTTTTTGAGGGAGTTGAGGTACAGAACGACACTGAGAAAAATCTGAAAATACTGCACATTTCTTCTCACTGTATACACAGGCCATCCATACGATTATCATTCACCTCGTGTTAAATCCTTCTAGCCCTTGACAGTGTGGTTCTGTCCAAAAGCATCTGTGTACTACATCCCTACCCACGTGAGGAATTTCATGGCAAGTTCGAATCCGCAGAAGCACGCCTGTAGTGCAGGTAATGAGAAAATTAGAAAATGGAGAGATTAGATACATACCCAGTAGTCGTAAGTTCTTTTCACTGACTCTATATTTGTTAATGTATGAGTGTTGTCAACTTGAAACCAAACATGTAGTAAAGACAACAGTAAAGAAACTTTATCAAATGACCTCTGGGTCACTTCTACCACCATATCACTGACAAGAATTTATATCACATTTATTATAATACCTGATAGATACAGAAATAAACGAAAGGAGCAAGAAGGAAAATAAAAGAGAGTGAAAAAGTGACATCGAAGGTTTTCTGCTTGATGTTCCCTGGTTGATATGACCTGGACATGATATTTCACATGTGACTGTTGGCTTTTCCTAGCGATCTCATCAGAGCAGGGGTCCGTTTCATGAAAGTCATTCGTCACTCACAAGACACACTTATGAGAGACTTCATGAAATGGATTTGAAATTCTCATAGCACTACATAATGAGTGGCTGTAGCTATTCTGAGATTTATGTAAAGACTTTTATGTGATGACTTCATGAAACGGAACCCAGAACTACACTTTCTTTTTCACTATTCAAGCACTGTAAAATGCAGTTTCTTGAAGGTACAGTTTCGTTAGCATTTCTCGTATCAATACGACTGGCACAGGCTTGATTTCAGTTACTGGGCAGTTCTCTACAGCATGGGTTAACGCTACCATGTAGGACTACTAGTTTGCCACAGTGTGAGTACTTTATAGTCTTCTTGCCTCTTGGAGACAATATTTGCTATGTAGGAAAGCTTCTGGAATTTCTGTCATTTTATATATCTATTCATTCTTAGATCTATTTACACTTGTATACCTACCAATCTTTTTGTCATCTATCTAATAATCTACCAATGTTCATATAAATATACACATATATAGATTAAGCATCAAAACAAACGATAAGATTAAAATATTATTCACTAAACTTACACAACTTATAATGATAAATTGTTTTATTCTTTTAAATAACAATTATCTGTCTAGCTGAACACACATGGTGCTCTCTGAGCTACCATGTAAGTGGAATATGTATGTGTGTGTCTATACTCACTGCATTTGCTGGGAATGCTCTGATCATGACGGGAGCTAGGCCCTTGAAGAGGGCCTGGGGACCTTCCTTCTTCATTAACTCTGCAAAGACGCTCCTAATGCCTTTTGGATAGGTGCCCTCAGGAGCTATAAAGAGTTTTGACATGGCAAGGAGTAATTTGAGGTTATTATATCAACATATTCATGGGGGGGGGGGGGGGCATTTCATAAAGTGTGGTGTCAGTGATTTTTCACTGACAAATTTGCTCTCAGACAATCAGATGCAAGGATTTCAGTAGCTGACAAGTGACTGACAAGTTTTGTGAAACTCTGCCCTGGATATCACTTACCTCGACAGAGTAGTCCAAGTTGGTTTGCATACATATTAAACTGTAATTTATTCAGGCTACACGTCCACTTCTCTTATTATGCTCAAATATGTCAGAGGTAATGCTTGAACAAAGTTGACAAGAGCTGGCCAACTTTTACTGTAAAATGAAGGAAGTAGGTACAGTATTCATCGCATAATCGGGCATCTGATAATCGGGATCCTCGCTTAAATGATATACGCTTCCCAGAAACATTTCCAACGCACGTTATTTTCACTGGATAATCGGGCGGGGACCTCTGATAAACGGGACAATTTTTCTTCACGCGATCTTTGATTTTGTTAATATTTTACACAAAAAATCTACCAAAATACCACAACAATATTTCAAAGATTCCGTATCAGTTGTCGTTTACAACAAACTTACAAAGCAAGCTTCGGATTGGTGTGTTTTGACCTCCGTCTATCCAGTACATATACATGCATAGCCACGAAAGCGCCGTGTATAAGTATCCATGCCATTGCAAAGCACATGCCTTCGCGAACATTCTTCTCCCCTACATAAGCAAAGCCATGTGCTCGCTTGCAATTCCTACTCGACTCACATCCAATAAAAAACATGCCTCGCTCATACAGCCCAGGCTGTGTGCGTTGTTTAATCTCAGTCATACACTCTGAGGGCAAAGTCCATTGTTATCGCGCGCCTTCGTATCTTGTTATCTACTGTCTTTGGTTTCAACTTTCAATACAGCTGTACACTGTGATCTGTGTGTACGTACGTCACAATCTTCCTCAGTTGTGACTGGGCAAAAGTTACGTGATTGAAATGAGGGCTATGAACAGTTACGTATTCAGTGAAATGGGGGAGAGAGTGGGAGGGAGAGCGTGAAAGATGAGAAGGGTTCAATGTATGTGCGAATACGTAACGTTTTATGAATCTAGACTATGAGCTGACATTGATTACGTGTACACGCGTGTTTGACAGAAGAATCGAACCCGGTTGCGATTACTCGACATCATTGCGAGAATGCAGGGAGAGCTGGAGGGTCGCGCCGAGGGGTAGCGTGTTGTGTATTCATGTACACGTACAGTACGTCAGTATGCATGTGTGTGTGTGTGTGTGTGTGTGTGTGTGTGCACTACATGTACATGTCGTATGCCGTTAGTGTGTGGTGAGTACTCATCGCGAAATCGGGCACCTCGCTTAAAGGGGCCGTGTTTGCTACTCCCAACCTGTCCCGATTATGCGATGAATACTGTAAGTACTAGGAAAAGCTTGGCTTATATGACTAAAATAATGAACTTCTCATTCAAAGAATGATTGATCAAAGCACACCTTTTTATGACACACTAGAGTGTGCTAGGCCAATTTCGATTTCATAGACTGGCAGCAAGTCATATCTGATTACAGATATTATACATGTATGTGCATGGCTCACTGTGGATTACTAGTGTGGCGACATCAAAGAATAACTTTTCTTTCCCTATAAAGGTTTTCAGGAATACACATACTGACACACACTTTGTAAGTGAAGCTAAAAGTTCTTGGTAAGTGCATTCTAGGAAATTGTTGAAGAATTATGTATTCTAGTAAATACTGCATTGAAGGTTTGAATACCTGTCTGTAGTCTTGACTTCAGCGTGTCTGGAGCGATGGCCACAGACCAGTTGAAAACGCCAGCCATACCACCAGCAAACAGCACACTCAGCACACTCAGATCATTGGGCCTGGTTGGGGAATGAAACAGAGCTCTTAAATTCATCCGTTCATGATAACATCTACAGTGAAACGCCCTTTCAATATTTAGATGTTTTGTTGTTGTTTTTTCTCAAACTTGACAACTCATAAAATGTCGCTGGGGCGACAAGACCTCATATCTACAAAATGTCAAATGTTCAGGAGAGCAAAAAAACATGGCAGCCAAAGCACTGTATCCAATGGGATAGACATTCCTTTGACATGCTGTGGTGGCTTCATTTTGGGGGTAAGACATCTAGGATTTGGACAGGACATCACTTAACTGATTATCTGACCATTAGTCAAAAAAAGTCATTTTCACCAAAATTGCAGATACAAGGACTTATCACCCCAGCGAAGAAAAACATTATCTCCCGTGATAGAAAAGCAAGGCACATACAATGTAATCTCCAAGGTGAAAAATCTCAAACTTTTCTCTTTAAAAAGGAATAATACATATTTCTTAATTTCTCCACTGTCATCAAAACAAACAATTGTCATACAAGTGCCAATTTGCAAAATTAATGGTGTACAGGGTATTAACCATAGCCCACAAGTGCCTTTTCTTTTCTTTCTTTTTTTTTCTTTTGAGCAGTGTACAAGAGCAGTTTACTATAAACATATTCAAATTTTGTGCGTAGTTCCGCAACAAGAGTTGTTCCAAAATAGGAAAGCTTGCTTTAACACTGGATTCCATGCAGTAGTTTCGATCATATTAATTTCAGTACGGCACTGAAATTAATTGTGACTCTGCACCTCAAAACAAACAAAAAGTCGCCAGACATGAATTTAAAGTTAAGACCATATTCTAAAAGAGCAGACTTTAAGCTTTAAAATGATGTATAACTCAAATCAAATGGCCTCTCCTAACCTATCTAAATATCGGAAAGAAAGCACAAACTCAGGAAAAGTGTGAACTGAGAAAAGAGGCTCTGAAGTACAGTGTCTATTCAAGCGCTTAATCTTTACCAAACCGTGCTGGCTGTGCGATGAATGGGACAAAAAATAGGAAGTAAACCACCAGAGTAACAATAATGAAGGGATTATCAGATTAAACTGAAATTAAGCATGCCTCATTAACTCATTCTGTCCATACTTAATGCCAACTTTCAAAGCAGTAGCTTTATCCCTTCAAAAGTTATTAGAGTTGAAATTGAAGAGTGTGGACAAGGTTTTTCAGAAAGGAAAAAGGGATTCTAAAGACACACCTGATCACAGTATTCTACCAAAAATGTTCGAGATAAACTGCTAAAAAAAACACACTTTCCTGCCCGTTTGATGATACCAAATTTTAGCATAATGTAAAAGAAGACCCGCTCTTTCAGAAAATATGAAAAAGTCAAGATCGGCTAGGTTGACCCATTTCACTTATTTTCAGTCCTCACGCAAAATCAGTGTGTGCGACTTTATGTTCGTTTTGAGGTGCACTGTCACAATTAGATAGAAACAAGTGAACTGAACACTTTGTTACACTGTAAGGTCCGGGGAGGGGGGGGGGGGGGAATAATCAAAATTTGAATAATTACACTTGTAATGCAGCACGTCATAGCTGATCACAATCTTCTGCAACAAACTTCATTGCTCTATGAGAAATTACAACTTGGTATGCCATGTGTAAAGGTAGATTGCCTGTTTATCTAATTACATGGTGCAAATTTCTAAAACTGGCATTTGGAAGCGCACAACACTTTCCCCTAGTCATGGGCACCTTGAAATTTTGCAACTTACGACTTGCCCTCCGGTGTCAGTGCCTTCTTGAGCAGCTCATATGTCATGAAGTATGTACCTGAGGCTGGAACATCTATGAGTGATGGTGGACAGAAATACAAAAATTAGGTCATTTTTACACATATACAGATATTGTTTTGCAATGTTTGTAGTTTGAAGATATGAGCTACGTATATGTGATTCGACAACAAGTTTTCAGAGTTTCTGGTATTGTGTTAAAAAAAAAAAAACTGCTGTAGAAAATCATGAATGTTGAATGTGTCAAATCAGTGAAAATCTGGGAGTGGCTGGATCTAACATGCTTAATTGTGTCATTATAGTTCCAAGGTTGGAGAAGGTGGGTGGGCCTGCATAATTTTACCAGCAAATCTTACATTTACATTAATGCAATACCATTCTCAAGGGGAATTTTATGTGAAATGTTGTACATTGTATAATGTCAAAATTATGTGACAATACTTTTTCAATTTTGATATTTTGCTTCCTACAAAGTCAACTTTGAATTTGGCCACATCAACTCAAATAGTGCAAAAGTGCCATAGAACTCTTCTATGGACTGGATACCTGTCTGGCACTCTGGTGATTTAATTCATGAACATTTCGGACAGCATGCTAATACATCATCATGATGACAATACTAAAAACTGAAGTAGTAAAAGCAATTGAGATACGACTATCAGATTCATATTAGGATTATGATACAGACAGCATAATCTCATTTTTAAAATGCTTCTCACTTACATGTGTCTATTGTGTTTTCAGCAGTTCAATCCAGCAAAATATGAACATTAAACACACACTCAAATAAGAATGCCAGACTGTGGGATTACATCTTATGTAAACAATGGAACCAGTGGTGCCTGCTTCACTATTTGCGAAGGATAAACAGGCAGAGACAGTGGCTGTCTGTCAATTGCACAGAAACATTAATGTTGAGCCTACCGTGTCCTGATGTATACATGAACATAGCACTCTGGAAGCCGAGATGAGTAAACATAAATGGGGCACATTCAGGGTTGAAACATGATTCAAGCATCAGGGTTAAAGGGATGGTAATGTTTTGCATGGTTGCGACGGGGATTTGAGTTTTAACTTTTTGTGAGATAATTGGAAACCACTCATGAAATGATTCTACAAGCCACTCATGCAATATCAAAGAGCATAAGATTCTAAAAGCAATTCAAAGTTAATTTGATGAAAATTGGTTTTGAATTGGACAAGATATCTAAAAACTAAGTGGTCCTAATAAAAGGTGGGTCTCACCTTTTATTAGGACAACTTTGTTTTACTTTGTTTTTGGATGTCTCAGCCATTTCAAAACGAAATTTCATCAAATAAGATTTGAATCGCATTTAGAATCATATGCTCTTTAATATTTCATATGAATTGTTTCAAATCATCTCACAAAAAGTTCAAACCTGAACCCTCATCTCAACCAGAACTATACCATCCCTTTAAGATATTTTTACATCGTAATACAAAGTAATCAAGAGGCAGAATAGCATAGGAAGCAATAATGACAACGGTAATGCAAAACAGACAGAAAAAGCAAAACAGCAAGGATGAAAAAGAGAGATAGAGACAGAGAGGACCAATACATCATAGATGTTTCTTGAAAGGAATGTATTAGGATTGAATTCATGTCGAGAGAGTGAAACGTACCTCTGAGCAGTGTAGCCATGGTGCCCTTGTAAAGTCCCCGGAAAAGACCAGACTCCCTGTAAATCTGCTTGGCACAGTCCAGGGGACCTGCGTACCTGGCCTCAGCAGAGGACGCTGCCTGGATCTGTAGCCCAAAGAAGCAACAACACAATCTACTGTCATCTACTCGCACCATTCCATCATGGTAGTTTCGTGATCTCTAGGAATCTGTGACAACCTTTGTTTGTTTTTTGCTTTATGTCTATTTCATTTCAGTTTTGCAGGTAGGTCTCATAGGAACAGTTTCAACCATTAGGGGAGCAAGCCTTATAGCATGTGATGACATATCATAAGCCTTGTTCACCCGATGAACATTTTCTGAGCACTGCTCAGTTCTTTATTAAAGCAACGTTAAAGACCACTGAATGTGACTGATCATAGATGCCACATAGCTGGTGTGTAAAAGAAAAGAAAATGGTGAAAGACGTACTACAACCATCAGTATTTTATTTACTGCAAAAACCCACTCATAAAGTAGTTTTGTGTTGCCCGTGAGTACCAGAAGTGATGAAAGTGGAAGATTATTTGATAAAGTCCTAAAAGTTGCCAAGTCTCGAAGTTTCCTGGGAGGTATGATTGGTTAAAAAAAAAAACACACAAGCAAACAAAACATAAACATACAGAAAAAAAAAGGCAAAAGAATGAACTGCAGGATATAAAGTGTATTAAAGAATGGGTAGCAAGAAATATCAGACAGTTGGTATGCCACCCCCCCCCCCCCCCCATAATGAACCGGGATTGGCAGGGCTGCCAACATTGGAAACTAGTTGAGAGTGAGACTCCCATAGGCCAATGCTGTAATTTAGGAGCCAAAATGAGTGAGATCAATAGAAATGCATGCAAATGAAATAAAGTTTTAGAGTGAGAAAGGATCAAAATGAGTGAGTCTCACTCTCAATGAATGAGAGTTGGCAGCCCTGGATTGGGGGGGGGGGGGGAGATACCAACAGTCTGACATTTACGATGGCGCTATCATTCGGATGTCACACCTGAGTGACTGCCGATTGGCGCAAATCAGCAGTTGCCAATTAGCTATCATTTGAGAAAGATGAAAGCCTGTCGTCGAAACTGTCACAGGTGAATACAACTTTTGGATGTGTCTAGAGAACTCTTTATCTGAAGTCGAAGGACCTTTTACTATGACTACAATTATCACCCTAAATATGTGACCTTTGATACAAGAAGATTTGCCCATACTTAAGTGAGTGCATCTACACGCCACGTAACATGCACATGTGGTCAGGATGGAAAAGAGGAAATTGACGTTGGAAGCAAAGAGACGTAATTGTACCTGTAATAAGCACTTGATGCGCTCTCCTGGAGCCATTATGGCAGTGGTGAACACACCAGACAGCATGCCTGCCATGAACAGCTGATCTGGCCTGCAGAAACCAAATCAGGAGGTACAAGTATCCAGTATAAAAATGCTAAATATTACAATCACTTCATGTCACAGATGAGTGAGCATGACAATGTTCAATACATCCTTTATGCCACTTTCCTATCGGAAACTGCCACTGTCAGTCACATGACACAAGCAACTTCTCTCATATCAAAATGCAATATGGCAACATTGCAATATCCTTTCCACGAATCTTCACATTTGAATTCTTATGAGGGAAATACCGTAATTGTGGTGGATCACTGCCACACAGAGCAAAATCAAGTCTTCATGGTGAAACTTGATAAATAAGGTTTAAATAATACATACAGTATTTGTGCTGGTGGACTGTATGTCAGCTTTGAAAGCTGTTGGTACTGTGGGTTTGCTTTCACATAACAATAGGTGACAGGGTAAAACATGATCTCCTCCTTAACCCACAAAATCTCCTAATGACACAATTTGGTGGTTTAGTGTTGCACCTATTACAAATCTTACTATTCATTGATAGTATGTAATTGGGTATGGCAAAAAAAAAAAAAAAATGTTTAATTTGAATCGTTTGTTGTTCATTTAAGATTGTTGGTTTAGTTGCAGACTTTTGACAAGCCTCTTAAGTACTAAATAAGGAACTGGTTCCTACATTGGCAAAAACATGGTTGGAGAGAAGAGTTCCTGTTTCTTTAAATAGAATGGCACATTTTTGTAAATTTCTCATATAATGATCTTGTGCAGATTTCACAAATTTAACCAGCTCCATCATAATTTTCTCCAAGAGGTACAGTTCAAATTCAGAGTTGATTATTTGATAAGTTGATCTCAGCTGATGATAAGTTCTGCAGCAACATTCACCAAAGGACGTACAGGATTAAAGTGTGCACATCCTGAACAATGAGGTAGGACTGGCGCCATAAGTATGAATTCATTAGTCACCGAGGAAAGGCGTACATACAGTTGAACCTCTCTTATCCGGCCTCCCTTTATCCGGATCTCTCTATTATACGGACGCAATCTCGCCGTGATTTTTTAAAAAATAATTACGGGAGGAAAGGGGGATTCCCAACTCCTTGAGAACTTGAACTCCTACACAAACACACATGAATTTCATATTACAGTTGAACCTCTCGTATCCGGACAAGTCGGGACCGGGGCTCATCCGGATAAGGGATTTGGCCGGATACGGGAGACTCAATGCCTTATACATGTATATATACATACACATGTACTGATGTAGCCCATTGTAGTACCACATGTACAACGTAGTAATGTGTATACTGCAACCTTTTCATTGTTACACTCAGTAACAGACCCCAAAATAGAGGTTCATGTTTGCAAGAATTTGGAAGGAAATTTGATGTAATGTATGTTAATTATGTTGGAAGTAATATGTAATTCATGTGTGTTTGTGTAGGAGTTCTCAAGGAGTTGGGAATCCCCCTTTCCTCCCGTAATTATTTAAAAAAAAATCATGGCGAGACTGCGTCCGTATAATAGAGAGATCCGGATAAAGGGAGGCCGGATAAGAGAGGTTCAACTGTACTTCCAACATGATTAACATACATTACATCAAATTTCCTTCCAAACTGCTTACCTTCAGACATTTTAACATCCCCAAACATCCCCAAATGTAACAATGAAAAGGTTGCAGTATACATATTATTACATGTGGTACTACAATGGGCTACATTAGTAAATGTGTATGTATATGTACATGTATAAAGCATCGAGTCTCCCGTATCCGGCCAAATCCCTTATCCGGATGAGCCCCGGTCCCGACTTGTCCGGATACGAGAGGTTCAACTGTATACATACATACAATGTACCTAGCAAGGGGAAAGAGGGAAGTGCCCACTTACGCAAACTCTCCATTAGGTAGCCTGGGCGTCTGCAGGCTTTTGCCGACACTATATCCCAGGAAGCAGACAGCATACATGGGTGTGACACCAAGGATGGGTGCCAGCATGCCTTTATATAGACCTCTGAAGCCCTGGTGTGGTAGGAAACCAAACAGAAGGAAAACAACTAAACAAACATATCGAACAATATCATGTCTTTGTCTAATCAACCAACAGAAAGTGGGTACTGCAGTTGCCCTTCATGTATTCATCTGTTCATTAACTCTTTGAGGTTACAAATTTTAGCTTATCTTTCTTATTCTTCAATCCATTGACAACACAACGTATTAATCAAGATTAAGAGGAAATACATTGTATATGAACAGCTCAGCTCAGAGGCAACAGTTTAAGATTTTTTTTTTAAAGTACCTACAAATCTTTTAGAAACTCACGAGTGTCCTGTGTACCCTTTGATAAATCTGACATCTTGGTTTACATGTATTCAAGAATCTTCAAATTTCAGGTGATCTGAATAGGCATACGTTCATATGATGCACTGTATATTTTATGCATTTTATGCCAAAGTTTCATTGCTGAAATACCCTCTTTTCTGAAGTGTGTGCATTCATGTGTGTGAGCACCACAATTTCTGTTTGTTACTGACCAGTTAAATAGTAAACAAACATGCTACATGTATTTGCACATACCTCATTTCTGACTATCTTAGCTGCACAATCAAATGTTCCTTTGTATAATGGATTTACTCCAGGGCCTGTAGGTTGTGTTTGAAGTCGCACCTGCAATGAAGAGTAATATCCTTATTAACAGACAGTAATGAATCCACTTCATAAAACTTTTGACCCAAATAGGTAAAACTAACCTCGCTTGTGCATCCCTAGTCTACATATGATGATTTGGTTTTTTTTAGATGAGAAACCTTTTATGAAATATGGAAGAGCATACTTCTGAGAGAAATTCAAAAATAATTTGATGAAAATTGGTTTATTTGAAAAGGCTGATATCCAAAACAAAACAATCCTAATAAAAGGTGGGACCCACTTTTTTTATCACTTTGTTTTACTTTGTTTTTTCTCTCTTTTTTTGCATTTTGGATATCTCAGCCATATTAAAACCAATCTTCATGAAATAAAACTTGAATTCCTTTTACACTTACACTCTTTACCATTTCATACAGATAGTGGTTTCTACAAGTACAACACAACTAACGTTAAGTACAAAACTTGGTTTTCTAAGAACATCTCGCAAAAAGTTAAAAGCTGAATCCTCCCGTCAACCAATATAACTGGAGTCTAGTTACATGTACCTGTATATCACATCATCCCTTTAAGTTTAAGTAATAACTGTTAGATCAAACTGCATGCATAAACATGTCATACACACTACCCGCATTCCGTCAGGTACAGTTGACGCGGACGACGCAGGGATGTGATGTGGCAGACACTTTTAGAGCTCACACCCGTAAATACAAGGGAATGCCCCAGGCCCCTTCACAAATTCGTACCAAAGATACCAAAATAAATGAAGAAAAAAATTGATTAAAAATCAATGATGTAGTTTGGCAAAAAACTGAATAGCTGTAGATATTGAGTATGAATTCCTCTACAAATTGCATTTTGGTTGGAAGATGAAAGCTTTTCTGGTGGAATTTGAGGGGACTATATTTCATTGGGTACGTGTACGGAAAATGGGTGATTTTTTGAGTGCTAAGAACTCGTAGTCTGGCTTTGCGGACCCCTGGACAGAATTTGAACTGAATTATCCACCCTGAGAATTTGATGGAGGAAAGGGTATATCTAACTTATCCAGGTTAGTGAAGCTGAAACACCTCATTTCTCCCAGCTGTTTTACAGAATTTTTTGAAATTTGATTTTTAACACACATCCCTATGGGGAAATATTTATGGGTGTGAGCCCTATAGAGGATGCATGCAATGCACACAAGTCTAGGGAAGTATTCATCCCATACAAACTCTGCTGGTTTATGTTGATCTATTGTGTCAGATCTCTTCCTCCCTCCCCCCTTCCCCTTCCTACCTCCCCCCTCCTCTCTCCTCTACCCCCCCCCCCCCCAACTCTGTTTGGCTACAATTTGTTTTCTTATTATGTTGTTGTGGTATAGATAGATCTTTGTACATAGCAGGCATCAGTATCACACAACTTTGAATGACTGTGTTATTTTAATGTATTTCTTTGTTTGGCTACCACTGAAACAGGTCAAACTTCATAAAGTTAGTCTGTTTGACAAAACAGAGTCTTTTCAAGTATTTTGTAGGCAATAATGTGATGATGACACCTCCATAATCAAAGATTACTGCCTGCCCCTAGGTATTCATCTTATGAAGAACTGATCCACACTACATTTGTATTTTTTTTAAAAACCTCAAAGGGCATGAGTTTCAAAAATGTCCCTTTGAAAAGCTTTATGACCCTTGAATGTGTAATTTCCCATATGATGTAGGTGCAAATCTCATCAAAAACACATTTATGATGTTTAAAAGTCAAATGAGAAATATGACCTCCACTATAGGGCTCACACCCGTAAATACAAGGGAATGCCCCAGGCCCCTTCACAAATTCGTACCAAAGATACCAAAATAAATGAAGAAAAAAATTAATTAAAAATCAATGATGTAGTTTGGCAAAAAACTGAATAGCTGTAGATATTGAGTATGAATTCCTCTACAAATTGCATTTTGGTTGGAAGATGAAAGCTTTTCTGGTGGAATTTGAGGGGACTATATTTCATTGGGTACGTGTACGGAAAATGGGTGATTTTTTGAGTGCTAAGTCAGAACTCGTAGTCTGGCTTTGCGGACCCCTGGACAGAATTTGAACTGAATTATCCACCCTGAGAATTTGATGGATGAAAGGGTATATCTAACTTATCCAGGTTAGTGAAGCTGAAACACCTCATTTCTCCCAGCTGTTTTACAGAATTTTTTGAAATTTGATTTTTAACACACATCCCTATGGGGAAATATTTATGGGTGTGAGCCCTATAGAGGATGCATGCAATGCACACAAGTCTATGGGAAGTATTCATCCCATACAAACTCTGCTGGTTTATGTTGATCTATTGTGTCAGATCTCTTCCTCCCTCCCCCCTTCCCCTTCCTACCCCCCCCTCCTCTCTCCTCTACCCCCCCCCCCCCAACTCTGTTTGGCTACAATTTGTTTTCTTATTATGTTGTTGTGGTATAGATAGATCTTTGTACATAGCAGGCATCAGTATCACACAACTTTGAATGACTGTGTTATTTTAATGTATTTCTTTGTTTGGCTACCACTGAAACAGGTCAAACTTCATAAAGTTAGTCTGTTTGACAAAACAGAGTCTTTTCAAGTATTTTGTAGGCAATAATGTGATGATGACACCCCCATAATCAAAGATTACTGCCTGCCCCTAGGTATTCATCTTATGAAGAACTGATCCACACTACATTTGTATTTTTTTTTAAAACCTCAAAGGGCATGAGTTTCAAAAATGTCCCTTTGAAAAGCTTTATGACCCTTGAATGTGTAATTTCCCATATGATGTAGGTGCAAATCTCATCAAAAACACATTTATGATGTTTAAAAGTCAAATGAGAAATATGACCTCCACTATAGGGCTCACACCCGTAAATACAAGGGAATGCCCCAGGCCCCTTCACAAATTCGTACCAAAGATACCAAAATAAATGAAGAAAAAAATTGATTAAAAATCAATGATGTAGTTTGGCAAAAAACTGAATAGCTGTAGATATTGAGTATGAATTCCTCTACAAATTGCATTTTGGTTGGAAGATGAAAGCTTTTCTGGTGGAATTTGAGGGGACTATATTTCATTGGGTACGTGTACGGAAAATAGGTGATTTTCTGAGTGACAAGAACTCGTAGTCTGGCTTTGCGGACCCCTGGACAGAATTTGAACTGAATTATCCACCCTGAGAATTTGATGGAGGAAAGGGTATATCTAACTTATCCAGGTTAGTGAAGCTGAAACACCTCATTTCTCCCAGCTGTTTTACAGAATTTTTTGAAATTTGATTTTTAACACACATCCATATGGGGAAATATTTATGGGTGTGAGCCCTTTACCTCCCTGGTTGATGCAGTGGCTTTTTTATATGCGGTGCAACTATATTCATTGCAGTAGTCTACTCTCTCTAACTACAGTTTAGTAGCTAGTCAGCCAGGCCAGGGACCGGGAGGCCTGGAGCAGACTCGACTCACACTGCACAACAACACACGTTCACACAAAACACGCAGCTTGCAGGGGCCGCGCAAGGGTTTGACCGACAAGTATGTCTAATTCCGCGAAAAAACTTCTCATTTATAATAATGACATTTGCTGGGTCAGTTTTTCGCTTAACTGACCCAGCAAATGTCATTATTATAAATGAGAAGTTTTTCGCAGAATTAGACATAAATCTAGTCTACTTATCGGTCAACGCAAGCAAGGGCTAGCTTGCACTAAAAATTCAGTCTCATGAGGTCGAGGTCTAGACCTACACCAATTTACGAAATGGGAAAGCTAAAGAAAGAATATAACGGAGAAGCATTGTCAACGTACCAGTTCGCTTCCATGTACTTTTTTTTTGTCAGAAATATACATCAGAAACAAGCATTCTTCACATAATTGTAAAATCAAGATCCCCCGCCCCGACGTTAACGTTACGTACAATACTACAATGTACATTGTATGAATGGCTATGGGTAGAATCTACCCGGCTTTTGTAGGTCACCTTGATCGTATCCAGCGGGTGCCCAGCCGCAACGAGACACACACCTCCGAAGCCTCCTGCTAGGAAATTTTTCACGGGATTCGTATCTGACGACATGATGCACTTTGTAGTGAGCAATAAATTCTGCTTCTCCTTATCTCCAGTGATGCTTTAATAGGTGTGAACCTTACGATACTCCTACTAGTTGGTGAGCTTCTAGGACAACGGTAGATACCAGTAAAATCGAAATGATGTGCCTTCGTTCTACTGCGACCGATAGTGCGACTGTCAAAGAATGACAATACAAAAATACGTTCGAAACGCACACACTGTACTGTACACACTGGCGGATTACGTACTACATGTGCACACACGTACACGTTATAGTTACTACAGTATGAGTATATTACAACGACAGCTAGGATTCCAAGGGGCCATGGTTTTCATTCGCCCAAACCCCTTTGTGCATCGATTATCATCGCGGGGTAGATCGATCCCACTAAAGAGTGGACCCAGTACTAAAGTAGCAGTAGAGAGATAACAACTTCCGAAATAGAACGATGATGATGAATATACTGTTGATGGTACCTGTAAAGTTAGCAAAAGAGCTTGGTTACCGTTGGCCTACTGATTATACCCGTTTATAGATTTAATCCTTTAAGTGGGACACTGCTGTGAAAATAGGCCCTAAGAAAATGGGTTTCATGCTAAGGCTATTCTACCAAGAAAGCTACGCCGATCACGAGAGAAATAAGTAAAAACAAAACAAACAAACAAACAACAACCCGAAACAAACGAAACAGGCCTCGTAAATCCGGGCCTTTGCTGTCATTTCAGATTCGATTCTTCCATGTACAAACAATATAATGGTACCAGAATTATGATATTAACACAAGTAAGGAATTGAAGGAATGCCCCTAGAACATGCCCAATGCCTTCATCGCCAATTAAAAAAAACAAACATTTTTTATACAGTTTCAGTTTGTTTTATTCTCTACTTGTACAAATGATATCATTACCACAAAATTAACAATTTTTGCATCAAAATATAAACCCGAGTAGGACACCTACATTCACAAGAAATGTAATTTACAATAGATGTAATTACAAATGAACTATACATAGAGCCTATATTAGGCCTTATCGTATCTATTGGTATACAGGCGTAGGGTACCGTTATCAAACAATTCACTGTTATATTGGCCTCTTGGCGATATGTTTCTTGTATTGTAGGCCTATACAATCTTCTCCAGTATTACTGAATGAACAAAGCACAAACACACAGATAAACAGCTTCAACTTCCGACTAAATCCGAATGTGTTCAACTTGTAACTTGGACGAGGACAACAGAAGGGGTATATAACAAAACAATGGACATTTTTTTTTCTTACATTCATAAAGATCGTTATCATCTTATAATATACGCCTAATACATCTGTACTATGAAGTATTCAAATTAAATACATTACTGTATGTATAGTTCCCGACGATTTAAAATCTTGCCCGAGGCTTGTCTGACTTTCAGTTCAGGAGTACTGGGAGCAAATTACACTCCTGATTCGTTTGTTCACAATTAACACTGACTTATTCTAAAAGAGTCGTATGCATCTATCTTCGGCCAAAATAAACAATGTGTCTATTTGCGTTTGCATGCTCTGTGTTCTCAAAACAATGCTAAAGTATGCCCTCTTGCGTCACAAAATGATTATTATTGGTTTGCATGTAGAGGAACAGAACTATAGTAAGTAGAATGTATCACACACCATATTAGTGTACATGACTACCGCCACTCAGGATTTGATATAGAGATGTAAACTAGACAACATCATGACTGACCTAGGCCGAGTAGGGCTACAGATGTATATCTTAAACTGACATCTATTAATCAGAACCGAAACGTAATCATTTATCGAATCTTGTTGGCGAGGTGTTTAGTTTGTGAAGTTTTCGAGACGATGCAAAGATTTTTCGTTCATTATTCAAATTAATCAGGTATTTGCTATTGATCGTTTATCCAAGAAATCAATTCATTCTTAAAATTTGGTGGTTGTTTTCCTTTGCTGTACCCACCTTAATTGTATCAACTGGATGCCCCACGACGACTGCCGCTACTCCTCCCAGGCCTCCAGACAAGAAGGTAGCCGCGGCACTTCCCTTTACTGTCATTTTACCCCTTTAATTGGTTAAAGTTTGTTTGTTTTGTTTTTCATTTAGCAGTCACGTTTACTCCGGAAATTTCTCAGTGAAAAAGAGAGTCTGGTCAGGAACGATCTGAAAAAAGGGGGATACAATTCGATTGAATATGGAAATATAATCTAATTTCCATTATCGCAAAATTCTTTCAAATACAATTGCAACATAATGCCAATGTAATACGAAATATGAAAATGCATTTGAAAGCGGAAGAGAAAAATAATCAAGTGCGTTTATATACAGGCATTCTTCAAAATCATCGTGTTACTGGCGACGTTATCATTCGCTGCTGGGCAAGGACGTCAACCATGATGTCAACACGTTGTGGGCCTATCATAATAATCTCGTAAACAGTGAAACAGATTATGAGTTACATATAGCTTCAATCATTTTGTTGAAGGAGAAAGCTTTTGAATCTCGACTCATCGCAATATATTTCATAAAACAATATCATTTAATTAGTCACAATCATTTTAGGCAGTTCAGATGAGGTGTTATCGCCATTCCCTCACAAGTTTCACGCTAGCTCTTCTACAAAATCAAGAACTCTGCATTTCCTGTTTAAGATAAATTCCAACAAGAACGATCGAATCTTTTCACTCAGAATAATCATTGGATTACTGCAGAATAAATATTTATAAAGATTTTGTAGATAGTTAGTCTTTCCTTAACGGAATTACTTGAAATTTTGTTGCACTACCACGTGCACTATTTCGAATAGTGTGAGATAACGATGTAATTGGTTCAACTAATTCGCGAGTCATTAAAAACGCGATCACACGCGGATATGAAACTCTTCACATTCTGATAGCTTTCTCTTTTATCGATTTTAAACATCTAACCCATGTGCACATACTGGAAACGTGGTTGTTTGACTTACGTCTTTTGATTTGTCTTTTTTAATATAGATTATTGTTAACTTGAACTTAGCGCCCTTGCAATAAGTAAAACGGGAAGCTTGATATATGAGGATAGCAGACAGCGTTCAGCAACCTCGCAAAGGCTTTGCGGCCTATAATTTCTGCACTATTTTGAGTTCAGTTATAGGGTTACTGACGTTACCGACAAAAACCTGTTCCGGTATCATTGCCTTTGGATGTAGATAGGACAGAAACACCTTTCTAAATCAATGGCGCAATGTAAATAAAATAAACATATAGGCAATACACCCTGGTACGTACATGATGTATACATTTAACTTATACTTAGACAACCAGTATCAGCCTATATCAGTAATAATAGATACAGCATTTGTAATGCGCCATCGATCTAGTGAGCGGCCTATTCTGAGGCGCAGATGGACATAATAATAAGAGAATAACATACATTGTATAGTTGTACATAATGATTATCAAGAAGGTTAAAGAACAAAGAAGAGATAGAAATATATATACCCGGTATGCAATTCAATGAATATTTAACCAAAACAAGATGCGAACATATATGACTTCAGAAGCTTTTTAAATTAATGTTTCGATGGTTTCTGCTGATTTTATAGTGTCACATTATGTGAACTTTTGTGATTGATATCCTCTTTAAGGAGATATCGTGATCAACAGGCCGAACAAGATATGACAAATACCACATAAATAATTATTTCTTTTTATCAAAACTTTCTAAATATTCCACCAAAAGTTTTCATCATGATAGTTGAATTTCAATTCTACAAAAATGCAAAAGCTCCTTTTCTGGAGAGGGGGATAGCGTCCCATACTCCCCTCGTCCACCGCCATTATTCGTACAGAGTGAAGACGGACACGGTGGCACATACAACGACTTTTTTATATATTTTTTTTATTGAAAATTATTCTACCCAAAGGGTGCATCTGACTGGGGCATTTCTTGAAGCGTTTTTGTCCGATATTTTGTATAACATGTATATTTACGCTCAGCTAATTAGATGCAAGGATTTCAGTAGCTAGCAGTTTGTCGGGAAAAAAAAAATATATATACAATATATATATATATATATATATATATATATATATATATATATATAGTTAACGAATCAGTAGAAGAAGAACGCCGTAAAAAAAAATAAATCCTAGATCTTGAAGATCTTAAAAACGGAGCATAGCTCTCAAATACTGAAAGGCAAGGTCACACTCTTCATGAGTGCCCATGGTGTGACAAAAGATCTTAATCAAACCCATATATATATATATATATATATACTTATATATTATATATATATATATATATATACATAATATGATATATATATAATGACAAATGATTCATTAATTGAACCCCCCCCTCCCGATTGTCGAAACGCAAAAGTTTTCCCTTGCGGGAGGGGGGGGGGGGGGGGGTGATATACGTCCCTCGATCCCCCGCCTGTTGAACATTATCATTCATGCTCCCCCATCCGTTCCCCGCCCCGAAAGAAAATCCTGTATGCTGTCATTATTATATGGTTGTTTGTATACATCGGCCTTCCGTACTATATTTGTACACTATATACTATCATCCTATCCTGGTGTATGATTACTATAAAACCGGTATATGCTTTTACTACTACTACTACTGTACTGTACTACTACTACTACTACTACTATACTACTACTACTACTACTACTATACTACTACTACGTGACCACTACTAATACTACTACTCTACTACTCCTATACTACTACTACTACTACTACTACTACTACTACTACTACTACTACTACTACTACTACGTGACCACTACTAATACTACTACTAATACTACTACTACTCCTACTACTATACTACTACTACTACTACTACTACTACTACTACTACTACTATACTACTACTACTACCAAGGAGGTACTAGGCGCCTATAGTACCTCCTTGCTACTACTACTATACTTATACAACTACGGATACTGCCGCTGTATACTACAGGACTACTACTTCTACTTTACTATACCACAATTACTACATTGCCACTACCACCATTCCTATTTCTTAGCTACTATTTATGATTAACTTAAGTTTCGACGCTAATTTCTGCTACTCGAGGGTTGCAACATAAAACTAATGTTTCATGCAAGGACATTGCAATACGTATATCCAGATGATTATGATTAATCATTGCCGTGGCTATCCGTAGTGATTTACATGTAGGTTTGACCTCACCTGGTTGACATCGATGACAATGTTATTTCTTCTTGTCACTCCAGTGACCTGGACAACTTGGACGGCAAGCAAACCCCGGTCAGGCGATATACTCCGTGTTCCAGGTTAAGGCACTGACGAATAATCCTAGTATTATACGCTATTAAAATACTTTAATACAAGTAGTTGGCGAAATAGCACAGGGCCACACGAGTGCACATACTGAACACACGGCGATGCATGCAATCTATTGTTACACCAGGGTGGTGGAGGCACACCGCGTCTGTACACGATTCTCAGTTGTAGTAAAATATTACGTAATGCATTCCCAACCTATTGTTTGAAACATTGAGGAACAGCAGACGATACCCCAGAGTGCCCTGTCGGCTGTCGCATGTCCGTTACATATAATGTCGATATAGGATCATATGAAATGAGAATCTTACTTTTGTCAATATCGTATAAATGCATATAACATGTGTATTGTAGCAGTGTAAATGCTGCCACACTGACATCCGTTATTTTGTGCAGACTCGTCTATGACAGTTCCATGAGCACGATACGAAACTGATTGTTTCGCGTTGAATTGTTGTCAATAGAAGATAGAATGGCCCCTCCCCCTCCCCACCTCCCGCACTAATGCTAACCCCGGTTCCAGACTGCTGTCTGGTGTGCAGCTAAAGTCGGCTAGCCGAGATCTCAACAGAACCATCATATTCTGAGATGAGATTGTAACACTACTATTAGCATTAAACAGGGCCTACATAATTGTCAAAATTTTAGCAGTTATACCTGTAATTCGAGAGAATACTGTACAGTATCATTAAGTATAGGTATACTCGGACACTGTTCTATTATATAATGGTGATAATTGATGAAATGAAATGGGGGGGGGTAAATGAGCTGAATTTGATATAAAGCTGAATCGTCTCTTCCTGTTTCATCATACCTTTAAGACATTTTGGCAACTTATCAGTCATTAAAAGATATTGATGTCTGCCTACAAGAAGACCTACAAAACGCCAATCGCCCTCCCCTCCATTTCGGGGGGGGGGGGGGGGGGGGATGCATCCCAACCCCAACCCCGGATTTACGCCAATGTCAAGCACACGGGCATGATTATATGCCGATTCCAATCCATTACGTTTTGCTTTTCAAGCAATCTGGCGACACTTGACAGTATGCTTGTTCTTCTTAATTACAGACTTGCTGGAATGCTACAAAAAGATGCAATCTTCGCTCTGTTTGACCTGTTCGTACTACCAACGACACACACACACACACACACACACACACACACACTTTTTTGTTTTATAATATTCTTTATTTGAGTTTCATTCAATATCAGGTCCATGTTGACAATGAAATTGATATGAACAACAAAAAAAAGGTGTATTCTTCTTTCTTGTGCTGCTAAATCATTATTCCAACATACAGTAAAATATTTTGGGTTTGGTTTTTTTTTTTTCAAATCATACCATGTTTTATATAAGAGAAACAACATTAAATTCTGCATAACACACATACACACACACACACACAAATTAAAAGCCTTCCATATAGAAATCACAAAATTTAATGATGACAAGGCAAAAACCTCCCATATAGAAATCACAAATCTTGATAATGGAAATTGCTTATCGACAAAGTAAACATTACAGACGATCTCAAATCTCAAGTGCGATAGAAACACAATGGCTGTCCTCAGCTTCTATTGGAGGGCACTCTTTCTTATCTACGTACCGTGACGTCATTTTGATATAGGTTCTCTATTCATAGCCTCAGTATGGAACACTTCCATATGTGAGGTGAAGTAAGGCTGGTTTTAATCCTATCTAAATGGAGTCAATACTGTCGGGTGCTCTCCACGGTGTTCGAAGTACGCGTTTGCGACATTGTGCTGCATCTTCATCCAGGGTACGAAGAACTCTCTAAGATCCGTGACGAGTTGTTCCGGGACGGTCGGCATCGAGCGGTTTAAGAAAATGGGCTCTCCACAGGACCGGACTTCGGCTGTGTTGAAACACAGTTTGCCGCTGGAAAGATCGAAATCAAAGAAACTGCGATGAAAGAAGGGCTTCAGGCCGAGAAACAATTCTACTAATGTCATGGTTTCAGCCGGGTTCCTGGCGAATGCCTCTGCGTCTAAAACGAGGAGGCGAAAACTATGAAAACGAAGAAAAGCGATACGTTTAAGCTTTGCTCCGTACTTACTTCGTTCAATCAAAAATTGTGTAGGGTTGATGTTTCCCTGCTCATCGCAAACAGTTTCTTGAAATGAATCTTTAAGATCTTGTTGTAACTTCCAAAGTTCGTCAGTGTCTGGGTGTTGATTATCAGCACGCCGTTTTCTTCTGCGATGTTTTTTGCGTCTTTTCGCCTCCGACTTCGCCCTGGGCTTTCTTTGCTTGTGATCGACAGGCATGGCTTGTTCTGGTAAGCTTCGTTTTTTTTCTGCCTTCGTAGAACATATGTCTCAGGACGGTTTTATCAGCTTGACGAAAATAATGTGACTGATTGACCGTTATGATCACTCCTTCATTGTAGTATGCTTCAGCAAAATTTGATGATAGCACCAAATACTCGGTCATAGCTCTGGCTACAGGGTCCCTGATGAGAACGATCACTTTAGTATCATTCTCAGGTAAGTTCTTCTGTAGAATAGAGCGAAAGTTAGTGCCATAGATGTACTCTTGTGAGGTATCGATAGTCATTTGGTGTGGCAGCGAATACGGCATCATCATTCGATACTCTTTCTTGTCCTCCTCGCTATTCACTTTGAGCAACACAGGATCACTGTCTTCCCGAACGACGATGTCTGGGTGGAAAGAAAGAACGCGTTTCATGGTCGCCGTGCCGCAAAGTGCGCCCCCTGCGATCAAGACTGACGGGAGCCTCTGCCGACAGTCCCGTTCAGCCTGAAGCTGGGGCGAATGTTGATGCTGAATCATGTCGGCCGTCTGCAGGTAGCATCCCTTGTCGATCGCGTCGACGACGGCGGGGTTCTTTTGATCTGAGGAGAACACTTTGGACACTACCTGTTCACTTGAGGCCGACCAAGACATCAAGGGGATCGTGTTGTTGGTGAAGAGGATCACTCCACAGAGCAGCGTGAGCCCCAAGATCAAGAGGAGCACCACGCGTTGATTCTTCCCCAATTTTACCACCTGATACATCTTTTCTCGTCTTCAGTGGCCTCAATGTTGCGAGTAGCGGCTAGCTCCTAATGTCACTGCTGCATCGATAGAGGGAGCATGCACAAAACGCTTTTTTTTTTTCTGAAGAAACAAAAAATAAGAAGAGAACACTCAGTAAAAACGAAAGGAGTGAAAAAAATCGAGTTATTGTTGTTGTTGTTTTCGATTCAAGTTATTGATTTATTCACAATTGACTGCATTGAACATAATTGTTATAAATAAAATAGAGTTATTATTTTTTTTTAAACAATAAGATGTAATACCAGTACATTCAAAATATGTACCTAATAATTATTTAGAATTGGAGTTATTCAGGATAAAGGAACAAACAGTGATCTGACTGCATTATGATCGAAATATTGTGGGATAAGAATGCAGGAGGCTGCCGTTAGAATAAGCGAAAAGCTTGAATATACGGCAGTCTGAAAAAAGGAAATACAATGTACTAAGCGAATACTACGTGTGTACACAGCAAATAAAGAGTCAGGTTGTCGGCTATTCTGACGTTGCATTGCGATTATAACATGTAAAATAATATTGGATTTTATAGATACAAGAAGGTGGGGTGAATGCGATGAGTGCTGGTGCAAATGCATGTGCTCAGCAAGCGCTCGGTATTAAGAGCCCTATACGATGTGTCTTTTTCAATAGCTAAGCTTGGATTATGCACCGGCAATCTATATAATTGCAATGGACATCAAGCTGTCAAAGTGTTGAAAATATAACTATTTAGTATTTCATCTTATGTTCATTTCAATTTTTACAACTCTGACAGTTACAGTTGGGGTATAACGTAATCCATAACATAGTCCTAGACAATAATTTTATCCCATGATATATATATTTTTTTTTTCAAAAAGGGACGAGCCACAAAAAAGGTATATATATATATATATATATATATATATATATATATATATACAAGTGTGTGTGTATGTATATATATATATATATATATACATTTATATATATATATTACAACTCTGTCAGTTGGATTGGTAAATATAAATCAACATACATATCATACATGTGATTACTCAAAAAAGGGGGAGGGACAAACCATTACAAAAAAAGTACACAACTTTCTTGTCTAGTTTATTATCTTTAACCCTAAACTCATCATCGACAAAATGATTATGTACAAAGTGCTTGTTTTAAGCTTCACAGTTTTACGCCGTGTTCGTTATGCAAATTTGTTGACAACAATGACATGATAATCCTTGCCAATTTACAATCCAACATTAGGTGAGAACCGAAACATTCTTAAAAATATTCTGCAGTAGCTGTTTAGTTCAGAAGATTACTTTCAGTCTCTACTTAGAAGTAATATCTGTTTTGTTTTATTTCTTTATTTCTTAGCTTGAATAAAAGATATGTAATTGATAGAAGATAAAAGACCTATAGATATGATTACGTGCGTATACTAGAGTATACGAACAGAAATTCTATTGCATCTCAAGAGGTGAAGAAGAAATCGTTATCGATAAAGCAGTTTGCTTGACTGATTGGAAAACGGCTTCTTGGTGATATTGTGTTTCATGATTTCCTTTATCTTCAATTGAAGGAATATAACAAATACACACAAGTCATATAAACAACTTGAAATTCAAATATCTTTTTCACTATTATTTAGCTGAAGAAGACGACAAAAAGGAATATAAGGGAGAAACAAATTCAATCGACAAAGAAGGAGCTACCTAAATGAACAGAGGGGACAGGGGTGAAATCCACATATCCAAGCTGCTGTGTGCGCAGCGAGATACAAAATATTGCACAAGTAACAGTCACGAAGTTGTTAGCGAATTGGATATTGATGTTATCGTCTCATTCTTAATAGAGAGATGGAATACGTCTCTTATCTCCTAAAAAAAGTAGTCAAAAGTTGAAGAGCGTATTACATGTATACGGAAAGCATCGATTCATTCTCTTGATTCTTCTTACCTCTGAGAGCCTGCTGTTGAATGCAAACTTGGGTACGCATATTCTTCTGGAATCAATAGGGCTGCGCTGTCTCGGGTGCTTTAATCTATCAGAGTTCACTTGTATAGATATACAGAGAAGTGTAATTCGTACCTGCTGCAGCGTCGTAATTTCATCGGGTGGCTGCTGGTGGCCTGATCCTCTTAGCGTCAAGGTGCTTACTTCTTCGACCCCTTTGCAGCGTTACTCAAACGTTAACAGTAATACAGACTTCATTCTTCAAGCTGTACCCGATTAAATGATTTTGTCAAAAAGGGGCCCCGAGCTTTCGATCCCAGATTTGCCAGAAAAAAATACCGGCGTCGATGCATGTATGCAGTCAAATGAGTTTCGTTGGAGAAAACATTATGTACCCAAAATGTTCAATTGACCTTTGTTTGGTGTGGCCAGGTGTGTGTGTGTGTGTGCGTGTGTGTGCGCGTGTGTGTGTATGTCTGTGCTTGTGTGTGTGTGTTCTTGCTTTCTTGATTTGAACAAACTGCTGAAGTATCAACAGTAATCAATAGACGATTTAAAGTCTTAACCCTGAATGTCACGCACTGTATGCAGGTATATAGGTATATAGGTATATCAATTTATCAACAGATAAGCAAGATACCACTGTCAAATTTGTGTATTATATTCGAAGCCCAGGAGGTCCTACTGTCGAGAGCTGAAGAGCTTTTTCTTTCTTTCTTTCTTTCTTTCTTTCTTTCTTTCTTTCTTCTTTCTTTCTTTCTTTCTGTCTTTCCTTGTGTCTTTCTTTTTTCTATCTTTCTTTCTTTCTTTCTTCTTTCTTTATTTCTGTCTTTTTTTCTTTATTTATAAATGTATATATTCATTTTTCTCATTTTCCCACTAACCAATCATGAACCAAAGTCTTATGTTTGTACCGGTCTCCGTTTTGTTTCCCTTTTTGAGTGTCTGTCTTTTTTTTCCCTTTCACTTGACAATCTACCTGTTTCAAGGCGATTGCAGAGATATCGTGACCGAGTGGATAAGAGCGTTCGTCCCTGGATGACACTATAGCGTGGTATGGGTTCGTGGGTTCGAGCCCAACGAAGTCCGACAAGTTAGCCCTTCAGCAAGGCACTTTGTCCACCTTGCTGCTCTCCACCAAGGAGAATCTACCCGGTATTAGGATGAGAATGGCTGTGTCTGTCACTCTGTTGATGTGCGCGCCTGTAAACCGACGACTGGCTGAAAACACTCCTCAGGGAATGGAGAATGAACACTGTTTAGAAATGTATCCAGTGACGGGGTATAATAAAAGTCTGTAATAGCGCATTGACATTCTTAACAAGTCTGAAATGCGCTTTATAAAAACTACCTATTATCGATTACCATTTTTATCATTATGCTTTTTCTTCACAAAATCTAATTAACAAAAACTTTATCACTGATCGCGGCGATGCTAACTTACTTCTGTTAAAGTATAAAACGTTAAACCAGTTAATGTTCTTATATCTATTCAAACAAGAAAAAAAAATCAGACAAATTAAATAGTCATTTGTCATTAAAAAAAAAGTGAGATTGTAAGTAACATCGGTAATAGATATCCCTGTTGATATCGGTAATAGATATCCCTATTGAAATTAGATGAAATTAGATGAAAAGAAAAAAACATATGGCATCGCCTCGCATTTTTTATAGTGGTTTGCTATATAGCCCACAAGTTTGTGCTGCGGAATTAGCACTTTGCACCCATCCTTAATTCACTGTGTCGAGATCATTGTAATTCTGAGGTCATAGATGACGTAAAATATTATTTATTTCACACGCTCTTTTGGTATCTTATTATACTCAGAAGTCAATTATAGGTTGGTGAATATCAGTGTGAAAGACAATGGAAGATGAAACGATGAAGGAATGGAAACAAAGGGAAGACAAAGTATTGGAGTGATAACAGACGCCTGTGGGAATGGGTAGGATTAAAAGGGGTATGTACAGGGGACATGTGGGTATGTATGTATGATTATACGTCAGTACTAATTAACGATAATCTATATAGCGCACTATTGATTTTCAAATCAACTTTTGACAAATAATACCTTTACATCTTGTGTAGATTTCATATATAATTATGCCATATGGAATTAGAAATAAAAATTACTGGAAAAAAAGACTCGTGAGGCCGCGATATCTCCACATCATTCAGTTTGATTGCATTGGTTTCTTCGGCAAATATGCAGGGAAGCCAGTATGTCTTCCTCGTGCATTTGTGATAGTCGATGGCAGAACATTGGAAGTGGAGGAAAATTTTCGTCATCAAGGACCCGGAGCTTTCACTACACGACAGGAAGAGCGAGAGGACGCGGAGGCTTGTGACGGTCCCCGCACTCAGACTCCCGTTCCCTATTTTCTATAATTATGCAGTTTCGCAGCAGTCGCGACAAGACAAGATCGCCGATTGGCTGGCTGCAGGAAGGCAGCTCGATCGGTCGTGCCCAACATCGGGATCGGACGCTATTTTGGCCGAGAACCGTTCTTGTTTCCCCCACGACGAGCAGTTTTTCGGATTTGAGCATGCGCAGAAGCAAATTTTGCACACGACACTCTCAACTACCGGCCGCGTCGTCCTTGTGAAAGCTTCTTAGTGGAGTCAGGGAGGGGGTTTCTTCCCACCTCCTTGGTGGGATTCCCCGCGCAGCTGCGGCTCGTTGTGCGTGTGTGACTATTTGGAATATTCATAGCATCTTTTCGATTTTCTCGAACACGTGCAAAAATAAGCATATGTAAAGTAGATTATCAAATGTATTACAAAAAAATTGAAAAAAATATTAACAAAAAATATAGGGCAAAACTTCAGGCCTTATTCAATCATTCACTCAAAGCACCATTATGACCAATACTGTCGACACGTATTATGACGGAAATAACCACTCCCTCAATATTTTTGGTATCATCATGATATATGAATACATGAGTATGTTCTGCTCCTTGGCGGTCCGTGAGCTAAGGGCTTTCTCGCTATCCCTATACAGAAATGTCAAATCAGCAAACCCTTCAAGCCCTTAGCCTTCCTCGACCGTCTTTTGATTAAAGTGTTAAGTTTACTTGTGATATTGTTTTGACATAATTTTACGGAAAGAAATTCAAACATAGTGTTTTTGTCGTTATAAGGTCACAACACACTGATTATACAACATGATGGAATAAGCTCTGTATTGACCAGCCGCAACATCCACTTCGAGTCTTCTTTGTTACATTATTACAATTCAACTATGACCTTAGTGCTAAGCTAAGGTTATGAAGTAGGCCTAATGGCATCACGTCAGATGTGAAACAAGGTTCATTAAACCAAAATTGAAATAAGGATCGTAATTATAAACCCCATTTAGTGGCCAAGTACTGCGTTCTACTTTTAAAAAAAAATAAGATGGCAGGATAATACGCAATGTAAACATGCTCACAAACACGAGCATACATGATGTACACAAGTAAGCACGAAAGCATACGATGCACATAACATTATTTACTGACGAATTGGAATCCAACAGTAATCTGTTTAGTTATTGATGAAAACATACGTATTCTACCTCCGTATGGCGCCTTTATGCTTTTTTTCTAGGTACACAATCATTAGGATCTATCGGCGTGCATGAAGTAGAACAATCATTACAAGATGTCACTCAAAGGCAAACACACACACACACACACACACTCACACACAAATATAGATGCGTGTACTCACAATCACCTTTGTAATGATCCTTGCTGCTCCCTTGCATGGTTATGATATATCAGCCCCTTACCACCTTCATAACGTAAACTGCTCGACAAAAGCAATGATTCCTCTTTTTCCAATTGACATGTTAAAAAGCTAATTGTTCCATATCCGTGATTAAGTACTTGGCATCTACTTCCCAATTAAAAAATCATCATGTCCAGAATATTGTCATTCTGATGTCATCGGTTCAGTAAAATATAACAATTCATCCCCTCTTTTTGCACAAGTTTAGAAAGAAGTTCAGTGTGTGAAGATACCTGGGGTGTACGTCATGAGCTTGACACCCACGAGTCATACAACTCACGAGTAGTACAGCCCACGAGTCATACAACTCACGAGTCATACATCCAACGGGTCATACAGCCCACTAGTCACACAGCTCACGAGTCACACAGCCCACGAGCTAGACAGTAAGTGAACAAGGCCCAGGAGCTCGACATTTATAGAATATGCCAACAAATTATACTGCCCACGAGAAAGACACTGAAAAATTAGTAAAAAGTAAAATTCCCATCAAACACAATGTAATACATAATCACGATGATACATAGTATACATTCTTAACTAAAATTATATTGCTAAGTATTTTGAAAAACAAAAAGGTACAAGTCATGAAATACATTACAAAATGTATGTACGCGGGTACGGACAGCGGGAAAGTAATGCACACAAAGTCTTTGCAATAATAATAAAGAATGAATAAAGTGATGGAAAATGATCTACTGAGGAGCGGAGCTTGCAAAACGTAGATCACTCGAAAAAACAGCAACAACAATATACCAATAACATAGTATGCAAAATTAATCTACATATATGCACCGTCTAATCATTTGAAATCATATTACGGCATGGGCAGTGTGTACAAAGTCGTGTAAAAAAAAATGCGGTGACAAGTGACAATATATACAAGACAAACAGGTTTTCACCCCCCCCCCCCAAAAAAAAAAAATACCCTAAATGAAATATAAAAAGAGCAAGAACAGAATAACATTAAGCCTATGCAGCACAGCAGAGAACGAGCAGAAAGGAGCTAGGAGGAGGCGTAGGAGGAGCAGCAGCAGCAGAGAAGAAAGGACGAGATCGAGATCTGTGAACCCGCCACTCCATCGCCACATTAAAGGACAAGTCCACCTTCATATACATGTGAATTGAATGAATGCAGCAATATTTTGTAGAAGACATAAGTGAAAGTTTGGGGAAAATCGGACAATTCGTTCAAAAGTTATGAATTTTTAAAGTATCTGCACAGTCACTACTGGATGAGAAGACTACTAGAGTGTATGATGTCACATGCGTACATCGATATAAGGAAAATATAAAGAGAATTTCACAAAATTTTACTTTAAAGTGCACATTTCCTCGACTCGTCAATGAGATATGTTAAGGGTAATATTATTTCCTCTTGCCTCCGGAAAGAGGGAAGTCAAGTGTTCTTTTCTTACACGAGAAAAGTGAAAAACCTTGAATTTTCCTTATACTTTCTGTTAGCCCCCGTTCCACTATGCCGTTCTCGCTACGATTTGACAATTTTCTCAGGTCGGGAAGGATCGGGTAAAACCTGAGCCGATCTGGACACAGTACGATGTTAGAACGCTCTAAGTACGCTGCAGTTACGACTACCAAGTGCTTGCTACGCTCTTACTACGATGATCGGGAATTAGACATTGCGATCTCTGCCGCTGCCGGTACGCTTTAGAACGATGTAGCTACGCTGTTAGTGCGATGTTGCCGATGTTATCCGATCAATGCACGCTGTATCTACGCTCTGAACGATCTATACGATCTTATCACGCTGTTACCCCCGTTCAGAGAGCTGAAAAGTGCCCGATGTGCCCCGATGTACCCCGATTCGACTGTGGGTCAGCAGTCAGTCAACTTATTAGCATGCAGAACCGAAGAAATATACTGTGGACCTCGAAGATTCATTCTTCTTTTTTTACTTTTGATTTTCAAAGTTGTTGTTGCTTCGTTATTCTCACTACTCTTTCTTCATCAGCGAGCCCGTGCTTCTGTGCCTCCAGTGCCCTGGTTATGACCCACCATTTCCCTCTCCTCTCCCCTCCTCCCCCCCCCCCCCTTGTCCACCTCGGACTTACTACCTTCTTCACTACTATATCTTTCTATCCTCTCATCAATTTTTTCCTTACAAGAGAGCCGCCATGTGTTTGTTAATGTGCGTCCGTATGTGTGCATGTATGTGTGTATTACTCTGTCTGTCTTTTTTTTTTTTTGCTACCGCTTAGGGAAATTTGTTGTTGTTGTTTTTTGCAATTATATATTTTTCTCTATGAGGGGACTGCATTCTAATACTACAAGCTCTGCTATTTAGCAGTCCCCTCCATTTCCAGCAATATTTTGTATGCATTTACCACAGTGACGTAACTGTTATTTGTATCTCTGTTGATAATTTGCCTGCATCTCTTTTACAACGTTATTCTGTTCATCGCATTGTAGTACTGATTTCATGACGTCTGTGTATATGAGCGTTTCTTTGTATTTTTTATTATTTGTTTGTTGGAAGTGAAATAAATCAACTTGAACTTGAACTTGAAGAGCCTCCTCAACTCACGGTTCTTTTGCAGCAATGCATTGTATAAACAAAGACGTGCTGATTTTTCAAAGGATTTTTCTTGATGTCCTTGCTTTTATAGTCCGTCTTCCTCCAGTTGTAGATGATTTCATATTCTTCAAAATTCTGTTATGTCCTCTTCCTCCTCTTTCAGCATCATGTGCAGTCTCTCTTTCTTCGCCTTTTGGGTAGCTGCTTCGCTGCTTTCTTCTCTTCTTTTTCTTCATCTCTTCTTCTTCTTCGAAAATTACAGCTAAAATTACTTCCCGTTCTTGTGCCGATGTTACTACGCTCAGAAAGACCTTGTTACGCTCATCCCGCTGCGTTTACGCCGTCATTACGCTCTCCCCGCTGCGTTTACTCTGTCACTACGCTCTCCTCGCTTGCCGTACGATTAAAAATATGTCAATTTTGATCGGGGAGATCGGGAAGAAATTTTGAACCGGTTCAAAATTTCTTCCCGATCTGAAAAACTGCCCGCTCCAACCCCGACCTCCACACGCTGCTGCTACGATGCTTCCGATCCCCGTACGCTTTTGCCGCTCTCTCCCGATCTGCTAGATCGGGACAGATCGGGGTCCAAATCGTGATAGTGGAACGGGGGCTTTATATCGTTGTACACATGTGACATCACGAGCTGTAGTAGTCTTCTCATCCAGCAGAGACTAGACATAAAGTTCAAAATTCATAATTTTTAAACGGATTGTCCGATTTTCCTCAAACTCTTACTAATGCATTCTACCAATATTGCTGCCACATGTCTATAAAGGTGAACTTGTCCTTTAAACACATGATTGTGCAGATGTCAAGAGGACTAGAGGGAATGGGGGGGGGGTGGGGGAGGGAATAGTGGAAGATAGCAGGCCGTGATATCTTCACGTCAAATTTAAGTGCATCATGTTCTACGGCCATCGTGCAGTCAAACAGTCTTTATTATGTACTGCAAGCCTTCTTCCTAATACTAGTATTTAGTACACCGTCTAGAGAATCGGTTCCTTTTTAAAATCGATGACAGAATAATTATGGAAGTGGCGGACAACTTGCGTTAATGCGTAATACATTATACCCACTGTCACCAGTGAGGATTTTCCGCGCGCAGCTGCAACTCGCTCTGTGTGTGCGGCCAATGGGAATATTCATTATTCATATCCACATTGTCAATATTTCGTGAGTATCAACAGAGACACTTAATGTGTAATAATAGTAAAATACGACACAATAACTCGGTTAAAAATGTGATAAAGAATACAATGACAAAGTATGAAGGCTTGTTCGATCCGTCATTAAGAACATCATATTCACTGATATTATCAGATGTGCTTTGTCATGTTAGTAAAGGAAATAACCATTGCCTAAACATTCACTTCGTAATCATGGTATATATAACGTTCGAGATAACTGTTTGTTAACGGTTTGTAAGCCATGGGGCATATTTCTGTCCCTACGCAACTCACGAATTTAGAAACTCGCAAAAAAAAAAACCACACACACAAAAAAATCAACTGTTACCGGCCCTTTGCTGTCCTTCGACCGTCTTCTCCTTTTTTTTTCTTTTTTTTTTGAAAAATAATATTGTGCAAAAAGGAATTCTTCAGATATTGGTGTTTTTAATCCAGATCTTACAAGGCTCTAATGGTCTGGTGCAAACATGGCACAAGATCCCAGAGAGACGAACGACAACATACTCAACTAAATTTCACCATTGTTATGATATTACAATTCATCTTTTATGTGATTTGATGAACAATTTAATTGATTCACTTTTAAAACATTAACATGTTGGCTTCTTTTGCTAATTTTCGATGCTCATTTGTTTTACTATCTGTAAAGCTCTAAGAAACAGGAAATGTCAAAGCACCTGAGTGAAACCCTTGAGTTTGTGCGACGACCAGGGCCCCATTATATAAACGATGTTAGGATACCAACTTTTGCTGGAGTGGCAATTTCCCAAAGCATCAGCCAATTAGGAAGCTGGATTCTTGTCGTTACCTTGACAATAATTGCCATTCCAGCAAGAGTTGCCTTCATATCAACTTTTTATGAAATGGTTACCAGGAACAATACTCCCGGAGACAATGCTTTCGTTTCCATGGAATCCCTGAGCGCAATGATGAAAACACAGACCAGCCGATCATTGACTTGGCTCATCGGCATCTCGGCATCACACTTGACCCTGCACATCGCACATCCATATTTACAATAGGCAAAGGAACGTGATCTTCACCAAAAAAGAAAAAAAAGGATAAAAAAGAAAGAAAGAAAGAAAGAAAGAAAGAATGTGAAAAAGTCTCAATTGCCAAGCGGAAATCCATTCAGTGTAATGAATTTGATGATTCTGAGAGAAATAGACACTGGGATTTATTCAAGCATTATCAAGCTTATACTTTGAATAAAATATTGAAGAAAAGACATTATAATAGCGTCTTCGATGTATTCCAAAAATAATTATTGATATGAAGAAAAATTGGAAATTGTTAAAGCAATTATCGCCAAACAACACTATAAGAAACCAGTTTAGTAATCTTATCAATGGTGAGTCTTTGAAAAGTGAAAAAGATTTGGCAGATACCTTCAATTAAATATTCAATGAAGTATCATGAGGAGCTTCATCGCAAACCTAGCTAACTCCATTCTTGTTAAATTGACATTTTTTTTATTAAAGCTGCTAAAAAATACGAAAAAATCATAATCATAGCTTCTAAAATATTCCTTGTTATGTTAAAAGTAAGGCATTACTGGAGAGGTTTTGTTTTTCTCTATCTGAGGATGGACTTCGAAATCTTTAAAAATGGCGCTTAGCTCATTTTGCAATAAAACTCTTCATAATGTAGATATTATCAATACTTTGATATGGCCCCTCGTTTGAAATATACTGATGATGTAACGCATACATTTTTAAAATCTTCTGAAATAGATCTGAATATAACGTTAAAAGAGAATTGAAAATATGGATTTCAGTAAGTCTACAGCGATTCTAGGTATGCATCCAAGACTACTGAAATTAGCAGCTGACCGCATTTTATGAACCATTGTCTGTCTTATGTCTTATCGTCTGGCAACAATACCAGTTGATTTTAAAACCGCTACAATCTTTTCTATTCATAAAGGTAAACAATGTAAAAATGGTTTGAATAATTACAGACCAATATATATATATATATATATATATATATATATATATATATATATATACAATATATTACTACTCTATCTTAAAGGGAGAAACCAGTCCAAATATAAGTTAGTCTGATAAAGAGTAAATGTTCAACGGTAAAATTTTGATCGAAATCGGGTGAAAAAATTTGTGAGATATAACATGGTTAGCTCATTCATTTACATATTCATATCCACTGTACAAGAACTGTTTTGCAGAAATTAGCAAAACTTCAAAATATCATAACGTTCTTCTTTTTCATTCGATTTAGTCAAATTTTTGCAATTGAAGTGGTAAGATTTTTTTCAAAATCAGACTAACTTATATTTGGACTGGATTTCCCCTTTAATCTGCGATATTTTGATCTTTCAAATGAAGTACTCAGCTGAAGCGTGATTTTATTTATTTATTTATTTATTTGCTGTTAGAATTGTCAGTTTGACACTGCATGTTGCTTCGCTGCTCCAATTCAAGGCACAGAATTCATTGTTGCCATCACATTGAAGGAGAGCGAAGTCAGCGAACTGCAGTATAGGGGGAGGTCTTTCGCTTTAGTCCCGATTATTGACACCCTCTTTTGTCTAATCACATGGTTAACACTTGTTGTTGAACGCACAACTTCTCGGCGGTGACGAACGTGACTTCAAAGGGGAGCAGTTGTCTCGCCTTCTGTAATGCCTCCCTAGTCAAACAGTCTTTATTGTGAACCGCAAGCCTGCTTCCTAATACTTAGTAAAGGGAATTTGTTTCTTTTTATAATCGATGGAAGAACATGGAAGTTGCAGACAACTTTCGTTAGCTCGCAATACGATATTATAGTACCCACTGTCACCAAGAGCTCAGTGGGGATTCCCCGCATGCAGCTGTGACTTGCTGCGGGATGTGCGGCCAATTTGAATATTCATTATTCATAGCCACATTGCCAATGTTCCATAAACACCAACAAAGAAAGTTAAAGTAAAATAATGATATCGACATTCGACGAATGTAGCACAATAATCCAATTGAAATAAAATATGATAAAGAATACAAAGACAAAGTATAAAGGTTTGTTTGATCTCTCATTGGAACATTATAGTTATCGATGTTATCGAGTTGCTTTGTGACGGAAATAACCATTGCTTTAACATTCGAGTCGAAATCATATTTGATAAAGTTTCAAAGGCTAACTTTCAGTCGCGGTCCGTGAGCCATGGGCTCCTCTCTATCCCTAAACCTCCAAAACTCCAAAAACGTCGCCAAGCCAACCTTTCATGCCCTTGGCTTTCCCTCGACCGTCTCTTTTCTATTTCTTTTTCTTTTTTGACAAACTGATATTGTGCAGAAATGAGTTATCCAAACATTTATGCCTTTTAACCTAGATATTACGAGGCCATAAAGTTTGATGCAAACACGGCACAAGAACCCTTAAGGGCTTTTTACACTTGTAAAACTTTGCTTAGCCCCGGACCAACGGTGGGGCTAGGGGCTAAGCGATAGTCCTGGTCAGAGAAAGGTCCGGGGTTAAGAAAGCTACAAGTGTAAAAAGCCCTTAAGAGTCAAACAGCGTCTGTTTCTGTACACGCACGCTTGTCCAGGTGCGCTTGCGTGCGTGCAGTTTGTGTGTGAGCGTAACAGTCTGTGTTTGACTTTTCTTTCGGGGAACCTACTCCCACAAGCATCTGCTTCTATGTAAGTTCCCACCACTCCAACTTTATTTATCCGCCATGAATTTAATGTACTTTAGAATGATTTCAATTGATTTTTTGCCACGTGAATGCTATTTGTATATACTGTAGTACCGAATTCATAACTTATATGTGTAACTTTACATTGTCATGCAAAGATGTCATAAACACAAAATTCTATGATTTGTGTGGAAACTTAATAAATGAAATGAAATAGAATGAAATGCAATGAAATGAAATCTATTATGTAATGAATGATAAACAATTGAATTAATTACTTGTTACATGTTAGTTTGTTTTGCTAATTGTCAATGCTCATTGGAGTTACTATCTATAGTTCTTAGAAGCATTTTGTACTGGGTTCTCTAAATTATTGTTTATATCATTATTTTTCTGACAATAATTGAACAAAGACTTAAATACGAAAGTTGTATGGTAAGGAAATAACGTTATCTAGATGCGTATGGGCAATATTGTTTCAAGAAAACAGCAATAAGGAACTATAAAATATCGTAACGTATCATTATGTTTGATTCTTATCAAACTTTCATTGTTGTATTTTGTACTTTGCTAGGTTTTACTGTTTTCATTTGTATTCATAAGTATATAGACAGGCAGACAAACTGATAAACACATTCTACGTTTGTAGTTTTTCAGGCGTTTTTTTTTTTCGTTTATCAAAATCGCATTTTAGAACACATTTTTGAATAAACTATAACCATGGGCCAAATTCATTATATGCATGATAATAGCCAAATCAGTTTTTGAATTATCTGTGTATATTGTATTTGAATACACCTTTTATACAAGAATACAAAAAAATGAAACATTATCCACACACAGGATGATTATTAATGGTTATGTCGGTTGATCAGCAGGTGCGCGCCTTTAAAATAGTGACTGGCTTGAATGCTCCCCTAGGGAGTGGAGAGTGAGCTTTGTCATTGATTGTTGGAAAAAATGTAACCAGTGACAGGGGTAATCCCTTTGGTTTGTAATGAAATTAGAATTTCTGAAATGTGAAATTCTAAAGAAATCTGAAATACGCTCTAAAAACTAGCTTTTATTGATCATCATTATCATTACACTTTGTTTTCCTCACATGTAGTATTAACGCGAAACCAGTTTGTGTATACTATTTTTTTTTTTCAAAACGTAACATCAGTCAGGTTCGTCAAAACCAGAAAAAAAGTAATATTGGTCAAAGCTATCACTGTCCAAATTATATGAGGTAATGAAGGAATCGCCTCACAACTTTCATATTGGTGTTATGGCTCAATAATTTGTGATGATGATTTATAGCACTTTGCGACCATTCCCAATTCAAAGTCCTTACGTCGAGATTATTGCAATTCACAAAAGTGATGTATAAAATATACGATTATTCCCTATTAGCGTGATTATTTAGGAGAAAAGGGTTCGTTTTGTTTCTATAGATAACACAGATTCTACAATTATTTGTTCGTTTTGATTATAGACGATAATCTTTACAATTCTTATGCTTATGCTTAAAATACTTATTGAATATTTTCACTTACTTTTCTCTTAATTGATTCGTAAATCAACTTTCGAAAAAAAAATATTTTGCACAGTTGTTCTATTTATTCTTTTAACATATTGAAAGTGTTTGTGTAAATTTCATACACTTACATGAAATGAGAAATAAAGATTCTGGGATAAAAGAAAAAAGACTCGTGAGGCCGAGATATTTCCATATCAATTACTTTGAGTGCATCGCTTTCTTTGGCCACTGTGCAGTAAAGCCAGTCTTTTCCCTTTGGACTTCACACTAAATTTATGTTGTACCGCAAGATAGATAAAAGTCAGCCATACATTATGTCCCCCCCCCCCCCCCCCGCCTCCAAAAAAAAAAATACAATCGGATTTTTGCATTGATAACACCCAATACAATTAAACCGTCTAAATGCTAATTCAGGATCTTAGAATATAACACCTTAGCTATATTTTGCAGAAAACCCCATTCAATTTGGTTAAGCGGTCACAGAGAAATGTGGATCGTTGTAAAGCATGTCATCAGTCTGATTCTTCCAAGTTTCCATGTGTAAACACAATAGACAGAACTTGCATGGAGGGAATGGATTCCTGACATGCTCTACAAAAATCCTCTTTTCTCTTTGACCACTGAAGCAAATTGAATGGGGTTTTCTGTAAGATGTGGGCAATGAGTTATAGTTTCATACCCTGAAATTGTGTTTGGATTAATTATTTTTAAAGTTATCGTTGCTGAGGGTACCGTGGGGGGGGGGGGGGGGACTTACGCTACATATTGAATCGGTTGCTTTGTTAATAATGTTGTAATCTTTAAAAAAATAATGAAAAAGGCAGGATATTACGCAATGAAAACACACAGACACAGACACGCACGCAGACGTGTATGTAAATATACACAAATACATACGGTTCACATATCTATTGACGAACTGGAACACAATCGCCATCTGCATATTGTTATTGATGAAAAAATAAGTATATTCTCCTCTACCTCCGTAAAGTACCTTTATCACACCTTCTACGTCATTACCACGATCCCATGCATGGCGTAGAAACAAGCATTATGAGCGGCCACTTTAAGGCAGAAAAAAAAAAACACATGTATGTGCTGATAAATAATCCCCTTTGAAAGGATCCTGAGTGCCCCCCCCCCACCCTGCGTGGTCATGATAGATCACCCCCTTTCCACCTCATAACTACTCGACAGATGGTTTACACAGTTCCCCCAATTCCTATTGTTTTATTAAACAGGTAATCGGTTTATTATGTCGATGATTTAGTATTCAACACCCAATCCCATTTTGTAGTTCTAATGTCTTTGGTTCTATGAAACATATTCATTTTGCTACCAGCTAAGAATAATACGTTCAGTGTGTGAAGAAGATCTGCGTGCAAGACAATAAGCCAGTTCGTAGTTCTACTTTGCGCATGAGCAGTAAAAGGTCATTGGTACCAAAACGCATGATGGTTTTTAAATTCACGGAGATAAGCATGTGTCATATAATGATTATTCATGCAATTCTTGTACATGATACTTGCCGTTGCATCCACCTGACTGCAAACCTGGTATTTGGCAATACGAATATTAACATGTTTCAATGCATTCAATACAAAACAAAGAAATGGATGCTTCCCCCAGGGTTGTTTGAAGGACCATTCTGGTCACCTGGTCTCGCTATGCATGATCACTTTTTGTTTAACACGAATTCCTGGTTTATTGTTACGCCAGGCAAACTTATCGGTACGCATTATGTTGCTTGGAATATGAGTGAAGTGCCTAACCAACTACGAAAATAGAAAGGTCATTTGTACCAACGTGCACATGAGCTAATTACGAACTGGCTTATACGGGAGATGAGATAATGGTGAGATGGCAGATGCCTGGGGTGCACGTCAAGAGTCGACACCCACGAGTCATACAGCCCACGAGTTATAGAGCCCACGAGATATACAGCCCACGAGCTATACAGCCCACGAGTTACTACACAAGTGAGGGCGCTTCACACAGTTTTACACGTCTACCAAAGTGTCTCTCCAAATGTTGCTTTGAAATTACGCTTTCTGAGGGAGCCCATTGCTGCAGCAGACCTCAGTCTTGAGTTACAACAGTTCAGTGATTAACCAAGGGTACTGTCTACCGTCAGGATGAGTACCCGCTCGACAACGAAGAAACGTTTTGAGGACCAAGAGTTCTCGAGAAAGAAGGATCCCGAGGGAAGGGAACATCAACAGCCCTTGGCCGGAGTGGGCCGACAAGTTTCGGTCAGCAAACCACCTCCAAGTCTAGCTCGTCAGTCAACCGATATGACACCCTAGACGACCACCACCTGATCAGTAACATTTGTACGCACGTCAACAAAGCCATTAAAGGACAAGTTCACCTTCATAAACATAAGGATTGAGAGAATGTAGCAATATTAGTAGAACACATCATTGAAAGTTTGAGGAAAATCAGACAATCCGTTCAAAAGTTATGAATTTTTGAAGTTTTTGTGCAGTACCCGCTGGATGAGAAGACTACTGCAGTGTATGAATAACTTAGATGTCACATGCGTACAACAATATAAGGAAAATATAAAGAGAATTTCACAAAATTCCATCTTTTGAAAAAAGTACACATTCCCCTGACTCGTTACCGACAAATGTTATTGGTAATATTATTCCCCCTGCCTTTAGAAAGAGGCAAGTCAAGTGCACTTTTATTATGCCAAAAAAGTGAAAATATGTTGAATTTTCTTTTACATTTTCTTTATACTGTTGTACGCATATGACTCACAAGCTGTAGTAGTCTCCTCATCCAGCGGTTCCAACACAAAAATTTAAAAAATTCATAACTTTTGCATCGATTGTGCAGTTTCCCTCAAACTTTCACTGATGTGTTCTACTAATATTGTTGCATTTTCTCAATCCTTATGTTTATGAAGGTGAACTTGTCCTTTAACGAAGAGACCCATTCACGACTTGTTGAAGCTATATTGTTGATGCAGTCAAGGAGGAGAAAATGTAAGTGTATGAGGCCATTCAACTTGATATTCACAAATACAGAGAGAAATTTGTGACGCAGACGTCACGGCAGCTGATTTAAAATGCAGAGTTTGTGCGACGACCAGGAACAATATTACTGGCGAAAATGTCTTCGTTTCCATGGAATCGCTGAGCGCAAGGATAAAAACACTGACCAGCCGATCACTGACGTTCCTTATCGGCATCTCGGCATCACACTAACTTGACCCTGCAAACGTCGATCGCAGCCATCGTTTAACACCGAGAGATCATGGAACATTGAGTACAACAATCTAAGACCGATCATCATCAAGTTCTCGAGATACTACATCGCACCAAGGAGGTTGAAGAGATGGGGTAACAACAGAGTTATTCCCTTTGATCTATGTTCGAAGCCGCCGCTCCAAAATATTTGAAGCATGTGCCAAACAGGATCTGCCCCGCCGATACGAAGACAATTGACTCGTGTCTCATTGCATAATCACCAGCCACTTTCAAAGGAAGATATGTCTTTGTGATAGTAATTATTTTTCGCTATCCCTTCTTATAAAAGCTAGGTGGTACAGACACGAGGATGCGCGAACAGAAATTGAGGAAAAAATGCTGAAATGAAGATAAAAATTGCTCGACTGGGCATACGCGGGCACTAATCTGATATATCTATCAATAAAGAATTATACTTGAAGATTATTACATGTTAGTTTCATTTGGGGAAATTAAGTCGAAAAGTGATAAAACCAGCTTTCCAGGATGGTAGGGACCTACAGTTTTAAACATTTTCACATAATACAGCTTTGATTTACACTTTTGCGCAAATTTCTGAACGGAATTGACTATTGTTTTACATGCTTTATTATTAAGTGAAATTTCATTTCATTTAATTTAATAAATAAATAAGCAAAATATGGCCAACATTATGATAACGTTCAAAATGAATCTTCAGATTGCTCAGCAAGACGGCGGCCTGGAACATCCATCATCAAAGGCACAAGTGCACCTGTGGAATTCTTTTGTACATCAATAGAAATCTGACAGCTGTTTGAATAATTACAGCCAGTTGGAACTCCATGTATAAAACCTCCTTGGTAATACCCACTGTCACCTATAGCTCAGTGGGGATTCCCCGCACGCAGCTGCGACTTGCTGTAGGGTGTGCGACCAATAAGTATTTGAATATTCATTATTCATAGCCACATTGTCAAGGTTTCGTAAGTACAAAGGAAACAAAAGAAAGTTAATGTGAAAGGACAATATTAACAAATGCAGCACAATAATCCGGTTAAAAAGTACGATATTGAATACAAAGACAAAGTATGAAGGATTGTTTGATATTTCATTGGAATATCATTATCGATGTTATCGATATGCTTTCTGAGGGAAATAACCATTGCTTTAACACTCGAATCAAAATGTTGATACATAAATGTTCGAAGGAGTTTGCTTCGTGGCGGTCCGTGAGCCTAGGGCTCGTTCTTTCTATCCCTAACCAAATCAACAAACAAACCAAGAATCACTCATAGGCCTTGGCTTTCCCTCGACCGTCTTTTTCTTTTTTTTTAAAACCAAATGATGTTGTGCAGAAAGGAATTATTAAAACATTTCTGCCTTTTAAACTAGATCTTACAAGGCCATAAAGTTTGATGCAAACACGGCACAAGAACCCTGAGAGACAACATGTGTGTGTGTGTGTGTGTGCACGCACGCTTGTCCAGGTGCACTTGCGTGCGTGCAAAGTGTGTGTATGTGAGTGTAACAGCCTGTGTTTGACTTTCTTTCGGGGAACCTGCTCCCACAAACATCTGCTTCTATGTATGTTCCCACCACACACAATTTTATTTATCAGCCATGAATGTAATGTACTTGAGAATGATTTCAATTGATTTTGTGCTACGTAAATGTTATTCGTATATACCGAATTAATAACTTATGATTTTTGTGTAACTTTACGTTGTAATGGACGGATGTTATAAACACAACACTGTCTGTATGAGTTGTGAGTTGTATGAGTGTGAATGAATGAAATGAAATGAGATGAAAATCTATTATGTTATATGATTGATTAAAAATTGAGTTAATTTAATTTTAAAATATGTATATATTGGTTTCTTTTGCTGATTGTCAATGGAGTTACTATCTGTAGTTCTCAGAAACATTTTGTACTGGGTTCTCCACATTGTTTATATTATGATTTTTCTGACTATTATTGAACAAAGACTTAAATACGAAAGTTGTATGGTAAGGAAATAACGTTATCTAGATGCGTATGGGCAATATTGTTTCAAGAAAACAGTAATGTGGAATTATACAATATCATAACGTATCATTATAATGTTAAATTCTTATCAAGCTTTCATTGTTCTATTTTCTATTTTGCTAGGTTATACTGTTTTCATTTTTATTCATAAGTATATGGACAGGCAGACAAACTGATAAACACATTCTACATTTGTATTTTTTCAGGCGTTTTTTTTTTCGTCTATCAAAATCGCATTTTGGAACACACTTGTAAATTAAAAGTAACCATGGGCCAAATCCATCATATACATGATAACAGTTAAATCAGTTATTGAATTTACTGTGTACATTATATTTGAATACACCTATTATACAACAGCATAAAGAAGAACATTGTCCACACACAGGATGAATATGGTTATGTCGGTTGATCAGCAGGTGCGCGCCTTTAGAATAGCGCCTGGCTTGAATGCTCCCCAGGGAGTGGAGAGTGAGCTCTGTCATTGACGGTTGAAAAAATGTATCCAGTGACAGGGGTAATCCCTTTAGTCTGTAATGAAATGGAAATTTCTGGAATTTGAAATTTTAAAGGGGATGGCTAGTAACCGATCAGTGGGAATCAGTGGGAATGCTGAGGGATGATTGTTCCAATCCTTGTGGGATTCATTTAAGAGTACATTATATATCTACTGTTGTGTGAAAATTATTTACTTCAGAACGGTCTCATATTCAAGTATAAATAATGTGCAGATTAATGCCCCGTCACTGACCAGGCACGCTAACCTGGAAACATAAAACTGCCTCTGTGATAGCTCATCACGGATGATCTCTTCTGTTTCTACTGTCTCTTCCTGCTCTTCTACCTCTTCTTCTACCATCGCTTGATTGATCTCCGTTTCCTTCTCCGGTTTTTTTCTTTACGTAGTTCTAGAAATGTAATGGCAATGGCCTATTTGTGCAGGTGAACGTGCGTGTAGGGTTGAATGAATGTCACTTGTCATGAAAACGCTGGGAAAATGTGAATAATTCCATATTAATGGGTCAGTGCAATGCACTCTCAATAAGCTAATACAATACTCGTTGTAAGTCGCAGAGCTCGATCTAAACTCGCGCTTAGCTCGAGGGCAACTCCCCCTTCCACATACTGGTAGTAGGGTCGTAGTGCTCGTATCGCACTCTTGAAAACTCTAGCAGAACTCACGTATATACTTGAAGGTGGCGAGTTTACGAAAAGTTCATCGCGAGCTTCGTCCGAGTATTGAGAGTTTGTTACGAGTAGTACGAGTATATTACGAATTTTAAAAAGTTCAGCACGAGTTACTTCGAGGTATCGAAATTTTTAAACATGTTCACAAATTTTGGAACCACTCGCGAGTTCGAGGGGAGTTTTGCAGATTCACCACGAGTTACGCGACTTGTCGCGAGTTATCCCGAGTTAGTATACATGAAGAGCTTTACGCGAGTTATCACGGGTGCCCATTTGAGGCAACTCGCCACAACTCGCCAAAGCTCGGCACTGTAACTCGGCAAAGTGGGAACCCTGCTTAACACCTCCCTGGTCAAACAGTCTTTATTGTGCACTGCAAGCCTGCTTCATAATACTTAATAAATAGGGGATCGGTTCCTTTTTATAATCGATGGCAGAATATGGAAGTGGCAGGCAACTTTCGTTAGTTCGCAATACCCACTGTCATGCACCTAGAGCTCAGTGGGGATTCCCCGCACGCAGCTGTGACCTGCATGGTGTGTTGTGTGCGGCCAATTTGAATATTCATTATTCATAGCCACAGTGTCAAGGTTTTGTAAACACTAAAGAAACAGAAGAAAACTAATGTGAAATGACAATATTAACAAATGCAGCACAATAATCCGGTTAAAAAAAAAATAATTTTGACTACAAAGACAAGGATTGTTCGATCTTCCACAGGAGCATTATCAGTAACTGATGGTAGTTATCGATGTTATCTGAGCTGTCGGAGGGAAATAACCATTGCTTTAACACTCGAATCAAAATCTTGATACATAAATGTTCGAAAGATATTCTGGATGGTGATCCGTGAGCCAAGGGCTTCTCTCTATCCCTACATACCAAACTAAACCAATCAAACCAACAAATTTTCTTAGCCCTGGGCTTTCCCTCGACTGTCTTTTTGACAAAATAGTACTGTGCAGAAAGAAATTATTCATATATTAGAACTTTTTAAACTAGATTTTACATGGCCATAAAAGCAACAACATACAGTGTACTCACTAAATTTCACCATTGTTATGATATTGCAATACATCTTTTGGAGAGATTGGCGATTAGATTATGTTACTTCTTAAACATTTATGCATGTGTTGTTTCTTTTGCTATGGTGTACTATCTGTAAAGTTTGTAGAAATATTTTGCAGTTGGCCTTCTAAATTGTTGACATTATTATTGTTATGACCATTATTGAACGAAGACTTTAGTGCAGAAATATATAGTGAGGTAAAGAAATAACGTCATCTAGATGTTTTCGATCAATATTGTTCCAATAAAACTGTTATGTGCCATGAAACTTCATTAAAAAGAAATAGTAATGACATCGTAACGTATCATTTTGTCGATTCGGTAACACGACATTTTGCTCCTGCGGCAATTGCTCCGGTCTTATTTCCTCCAAGGACTAAGGGTTAGGGTTAGGATGGCAATTGGGATTTAGATTAATTTGATGTGAGGATTAGGGTTAGGTGAATTTATGTTTGGCTTTTCGTGCAGACATTTCATGAAAGCAATTGTCGCAGGGGCATTATGTCATGGAACTGTTCAATTCATATTCAACTTTAATTGTTTTATTTACTATTATAGGTTTTACAGTTTTCATAAGTATATATGAGTACAATAGGTAGACAGACAAACTGACAGACATATTATATATTCGGTGTTTTTTTTCAGTATGTGCCTATCAAAATCGCACGTTATGAATTTTAAATATACATAAAATTGTATACACCTATTATACGAGATCACAAAGAAAGAAAACATAATTATACAAACACAGCATCATTCTTCTTTCTGTATACATTATAAACAAACATAAAAAACAACACAAGAACAACAACAACCTCCCGCTCCCACCCCTCCGATAAAGAGAGAGAGAGAAAAAAAAAAACTCGGCAAGGCGAATTCGAACAAGACTGAATGGACTTTAAAGGAAACCAGAACTCAAGGAGCAGTGTGGATTGAGTGAAAACAGCAACATTAGTAGAACGCATCAGTGAAAGTTTGAAGAAAATCGGACAATCGATGCAAAAGTTATTATTTTTTTTAAAGTTTTGGCGTTGTTAATAGGGGGACTACTTCAGTTTATGACATCGTGTGTGGACAACAATAAAAGAGAATATAAAGAAAAGTCTACATACTTTCACTTTTCAGCTACTCCTGTATTATGAGCCATCCTAAGTTTTGAAGACCCACAACAGTCGTTCAGTCCCACAGTGAGAGCAGACAGGCTTTAGAGATCTTTAAAGATTTCGGATACGCAGATTATTAGCAATGAAAGGTTTTGGACTCAAAATTGTCTTATTCCTTCCACAATACAAGATCCGATGAACACCGTGGAATTAAAGGTTTGTATTGAAGTCTTGCCTTCTTGTCCTTTAACTTAAGTGACCTTTAACGGGTTAATCTCTCGCTTTGTTCCTCAATGTTAAACGCGACGGTACAAATGCTGCGATTTCACGTGGTTCGCCCCTGGAAAATAATATAACATTTTCATAATGATACCCTGTACCAGTACTCGCGCCGCTACCAGCGCGCTAGTCCAGCCCCTAGTGGTCCAGCCCCTGTGCAAAACCTCTGTAATGGAGAGGCACAATCATGAAGAGCGCCCTCGCCTGTCAGTTAAATGAACTGTTAAAAGGGAAACGAAACTCAAATAAAAGCAGGTGGACTGAGTGAATGCAGCAATACTATCATAGAACACATCAGTGAAAGTTTGAGGAAAATCGGACAATCCGTTTAAAAGTTATGAATTGTTAAATTTGGCACCGCCTTCGCTGCAGGGATGACAAGACTTCCATATTTCATGACGTCACATATGAAAAACGATATAAAGGAAATATAAAGAAAGTTCTATAAAATTACATTTTTTTTTTTTTGTAAAGAGTACACATTTTCTCGATCTGCTCTCTGAAAGACTCAAGCTAGGGTTCCATCATTGTGCAAAATAAAAATGAAAAAATATTGAGTTTCTAATCATTTTCTGTATTACTGTTTTCCATATGTGACGTCACGAACTATAGTAGTCTTCTCATCAAGCGACGGCGGTACCATTTCCCTTTGAATAGCTAAACAAGCAGTGGGTTGCTCAGTTGTTGCATTCAAAAGGCGACAGAGCCAGAAGCCTTTGTTGCCGGTTTTTGTAAATATCTCATGCGCCTTTGTTTCCATTGCATATTGATGCTGGGATTGATGCCTCGCAAAAGTCCTCAAACTATCGCGATCTGTTGGACAGTTTGTTGGACGTACATTAAAATGCGCCCGTCACAAAGTGACTGTTCTTATTAGAGACCCTATTAGCAAGTAAAGAGTCAAGACAGAATTCTCCCCAGGATCATCCATACTAGTATATAACGAAGATATGAGTCACACTCGCGCTCATGCAATGTGAATTATAGATTACAAAATGCTGTGAAGAGAGATCTTAACTTCACTTCAGAATCCGGTGATGAACGAGGAATATATTATTGTGAAGATGTCCACTCTTGAAATGTTTGGTAAATTCAGTTGGTTAACTATTATACAGTAGCAGTTGGTTTTTCAACAACAGCAAAAAACCGTACTTCCGGATTTTCATTGACCTTTCGTATAATTCAACCAACACTGGGAAATTGTTTTTTACTTTTTATTTTCTATCATAGTGTACTGAATATATCATGAATATTTTCCAGACCTGGTAAATTGGTAAATGAGGGTCCGAAATTTGATTTGTACAGCTTTGCATGATTCCACATTTCCATTTAAAGTTAGATAAAACATGTTGGGGAAATGGTGGTTTGTTACAAATTTTCTGTGAAATGAACCAACAGTATTTTGAAAACTGAGTGTGATATATTTGTTGAAGTTGCCAACTGTATTTGCAAACTTCTCACCTGTAACATTCTTACCTGTAATGGTGAATAATCCTGTGACTGTCACATATACCCTGAGTAAGTTTCGTCAATTTCGTTTGGCATCTGATGGTTGAAGTAGAAGGGTCTAAAATGTGAGACAATCCTTGACGACATGTTTTGTACATGATGTAAGTGTTCTTTGTGAATAATAAAATGTAATTTTAGAAAACAGAAACCTTTTGTTTCTCGATTGGGTCAGAGAATACTAATATCGTCTGTGCAAGCACCGTTAAGGCGAAGAAATGATCATCAGATAGAAAAATAATAAAATAAAAAGAATTGGTTTTTTTTTTTCGAAAGTGAAACATGACCATAGTCACATAGCCCTGTTAATACCTTTTAGTAGTTTAAATTTTCATTTCCTTTAGATTGAGAATTGTATGTAAGTTCATTTCAGAGGGAAGTGGGTTACTATCTATTCCTTTCATCTCCAAATTTTGCATGTTTTTAGTGGGTCCCTCCATTTTCGATGTTTTACGTATTATATCGTCTTTATCACTTCAGTCAATTTTCATTATAACGTATTTCTTATCCTAAGGTTCCTCTATTATATTTTTCTCAATTTACTTTGTTTTGACTATGCAACCTTATTTTCTGTTACCAAAGAAAGTGAAATGTTTATGTTCTTTTCGAAAAAATGAAATAAAGCATGACTTGAATTGAATTGAATATTCGAAATATACAAATAATGAAGACGTGATAAATGTTGCTTTGCAAACTCAGTCACAACTTGCCATCAGTATTGCATGCCATCTTAATTGTGCAACCAAGAGGTGTACAATAAGCCTTCAGAAGAATGATGTCACATGTGTGAATGGGTGACACCCAGGGGCGGATCCAGGAATTCCGTAAAAGGGGGGAGGGCGCCTTAACAACATTAAAGGAAGCGCACTCACCCCTCCATTTTTTTAAAATTTCTTTTGTTTTAAGAAAAAATAAAGTTGATCCGCCACTGGTACCATAAATATCATATGAGACGATGCTAATTCAAAACAAGATTTAGGGGCTCTTTAAAGATCAAAAACATGTGCAGAGAAAGAGATGATAATGGCAAAGAAGGTGACAGCAATACTACTATATGTTTGTTGTGTATATCCTCATGTTTCTTATATCTGACACTGATAACCTGACAAAGAGATCGAGAGGGAGGGGGAGGGGGGACAAAGAGAGAGAAAAGAAGATGCATGATCAGAGGGATGGAGAGAGAGAGGCCAAAGAAGGGGGACTAAACAGGATGCATACAATAGGTCGGACTTCTTTGACAAGGAGTTCTGAGAGAAACTATATCGAGTCCGACGAGAGCCTTTGGTACACGGGTAATCACTGTCCGTTGTCCATGCCAACGTAAACAGCCCAACTTGGGCTACTATTCCTGAGTGCTACCTGTTACCACCAGCCGAACAATCAATGGAAGAAGGTTAGGACACAAGTAAACAAAAAAGCTAAACCACACGCAGTTGTGAGAACTCTTCCGCACATCTCCCACCTTTTCTGATCTTTTATCGAAGACGAACTTTACTAAGGTTTCGCAATGCTGCTATAGTTATTGAAGCGCTGGTTGATTGCATACGTTTGAAAGCTCTGCGGATTGTTTTATTATGGATGAACAGACCAACACATCATTGGTTTCATCCGTGGTACATAACAGCAAAACATTGGAATAGACCAGTTGTTGAACAGAATCGACGAGGACTCTTTTGTGGTTTAGATTTCACGCTGTCTTGTCTAATGCATGGAAACATATCGACGACAAATCACAGACGTTTGAAAGTCAAGGCATCAAAAAGTTTAAACTATCTTCTACGAGGGAGTGACAATATGTTCGTATTCAGAATGTTGCTCGAAACGTGAATACGACAGGGCAGGTGCGGAAGGAAACACTATTCGGCCACTCCATTCCATCAGTCGAGGAGTTCTCTTCCTCAAGACAAACCATGGCGTCAGATGAGACTGAAAATTCCGCCATGATTGTTGAGGATGTGGATTCCATAGACCAAGAAGGGTTAGATGGACAGAATACACAAGTGCTCATAAGAAAAGAGAACACTCATGATCTTACGAATCAAAATGAAAATGTCAAAGGATCTCTCTCAAGATTAAACGGAGTCGTCACCAAGGTGACCATCGGTGGCAACAAGGGGAAAATAAGGCTACGCTCCACCCAGGAACTCCGAGAGATGCTTGAGAAGAAGACGACGATGGGACCGGAATACCCAGCCATCGCGGAGGAAGAAGCGGATGATGACGGCTGGCTAGAAGGTCAGATTAGTAGAACCGAGGGCGTGATACCGACTACGATGACGGAAAAATATGCTATTCGCAGGTTCTCAAACCAAGTGAGAAATAAAACTCAACTGGGATACGAAAGGGCTCGGAGCAAAAGCGATAACACCATCCCTCGAATACGAACTGAAATCCCCGAGGAAGAAGGAGGTGGAAGTCGTGAAACAAGCAGACGATTGCGAAGTCGACGCCGTCGTCGGTATGCTCAAGAAACTGGTCTAAACATCGAAAATAATGAAGACGAAGATGAAGACGAACAAGACCCTGATATACATGCTGGTCGCGTCCGTCGAGGAAGCATTCTAATACCTGGGATCTCGAAGACACGATACCGAGGACGACAAAGGACTGGAAGTCAGGACCTAATTATCGAGGAATCTATAGAAGAAGTATTTGGAGATGATGAGATGGAGACGGGCAGTCGTCGAGGCAGTCGATCACAGCTTCTTATCAATACTGTTGTGAAGGGGGATCCGGATTCGCGAAGACGCCGTCCGAGATCGCGCCGTTCTTCGTCACTAGACAACGATTTTTTAAATCAGTGGAAACTTCAACCAGCCAATGGTCGATTCCTCCTGCTCCCTGGATCGTCCCGAAGAAGTCGAAGAGGAAGCGTATCGGACGTCGACGATGAGGACGATGATGTAGAATTTAGCAGGATGAGCGTCCGTGGTGAGGGTGGAAAGCGAGGGGGGTTTCTGTCAACAGGAACATCCGGTGAACTACAAAAACCAAGCAGAGAGGAACTGAGAAAGAAAAATGCGGTGAGAAGTGTTGCAAATTTGGAACACAATCGTGAAAGTTTGTGTATTCGAAATAATAATGAACCATTTTTACCTTATCTATCAGGATGTATGAACAAATTATGTTTTAAGATGACCCGTAAAATCCTCTGAAAATACTCTCTTGTGGATAACTACATTATTCAATAATTATATGGAGACTGTGTATCATATTGCTACAAATCGAACAAAGGGTTAATATGAGTCAATATCAAGGATTTTGTTACGGCCTTATTGTCAGGAGTAAATTCAAACTTCATGAAGACATTGTTTTGCTACAGACAGCAAAGTGCTTATCGAATGGCTGATTGGTAGGTTTAAAATACTCTTTACATTCCCGTGTGTCTGTGTGTGTATGTGCGTGCGTGTGTGTATTTACCATGATAGGCAAAAACCTGCATATAGTTCGAGCTTAAATAAACAATCCGAATTTCTTGAAGTAAAAATACCAAATTTAAGCAGGTTAAATGAAGAATCACATCTCTTTTTTTTTCTCGTTACATGTAGATGTCAATCGTATGATAAGATTACTCGTTAAACTTATAAAATTACTCAGATTTCTGTTTGAAATGAAAAGAAAAACGGAATTGAACACTCCTTTTCATAATGTGTACCTTACATGTTAAACGAACCCAGTGACTGTCAGAAAAGTAGATGTTTCGCTGACTCGTGATCCTTATAAGAACTTTTTAAAATTTAATCCCCCCCCCCCAAAAAAGAAGAAGAAATAACAGGGAAATTTTCACATGTTTACATCAGTACAACATCATAATCAGGGAAAATATTGTAAATGGAAGTAAAATTATGTGCTGAGACTTTTATGACTATAACGAGATAAAGCTGTTGGAAATCGAGGGGACTGTTGAAAAGATTGTCATGTAAGTAACCTCATTAACACTGACTAATTATCGAACTATAAGAAAACTAAAGAAAATTGCCTTAAAAAAGAAGGAAAAAGCGACAGAAAAACTACACAAAATGCACCCACACACACAAACAAACAAACAAAAACTAGGCACCTCTCACATATAGGAAAGGATAAGCGGGGAAGGAATATCAGGAAGAAAGTATGGAAAGGACAAGAAAAGGCGCGAAGGGTGAAGGAGGAGGAGTTGAAGGGTCAATACCAATGCACACGAGGCACATGATGCATGAGCTCACAAGGGTATGAGTAAACAACTTGGATGAGGAGAAAATAAGGACTTAAAACTAGAGCTGAGAAGGATATTAATCTTCCACTTTATAGGAATTTATCAACAAGTAATAATGTAATAAAAAATCATATAAAATGTGGCTCAAAATTTCAACTTGAAAACAGTGATTTGTTATAGTGTGCACGTCTCCGTATAGGGTTTCTGAAGATACAACTGAGTAAACTGGCGTGAACATATTCCTGACGAAGAGATAACTTTCTTTCAAGGTGAATGTACTCCAGCCATCATGCCAGAGGTTTGTGTTTATATCTTAATTTCTAGTTGTGAAGTCAGTTGGCAGTTCCAAAAGGTACGGTTGTTAATGAACAAATGCTGCCTTGAGAGGAAATTTTGAGCGTTTTGCTAAAGAGGTTTGTAACCTCTGATGCAAGTTAGGATAAAGCGGCTGACATTGCACATACGAATGTCTACAGTAGTAACTAGTAGAAACGATGTTGATAAGTGAACCGTTACAAACAAATGTGTGGCATGTAAAGCATTCATAGTTTTGAACAGGAAAGACAGAACAGACTCATTCAGCGCTATTTTTCTTTTCTTTTCCAATCTAGACTGACAAAAGACAACACAAGTAGAACTAGTCGAAAAGAAAAAGGCTCAAAAAAAGAAATTATAACAGAAAGAGATGCGGGGAACAAATTACAATAAAGAGAGCTGAAAGGGATGGAGACAGAAAGAGGGAACTACCATTTTCTAGTGAGGAAACTTAAGCACAAAATCAAATAAAACGGACCTCTCTTTGTCTATTTCCGTGCACTGGTCAAATATTACTAGCATTCAGCCACGATGAAGAGGACAAACAGTTCGCACTAGTCAGACCAGAATTCTCTAATAGCAGTCTTCTTTTTTTTTACATGCTGGAAGGAACTGACAGTCTTCACTTTGTTAGTCATATTTGTCTGTTAACTCCCCCCCCCCCTTACCCATTTTCCATTTACTCTTGTGTGTAGATTCATCACTCTTATTAAACGTGCAGAGTAGCCGTTGGTAATAGCGAATCTTGCAATCTTTTACAATATAGTAGTAAATCCCTGAAAGTTCAGAAGTAGGAATTAAGTATAACCCCCATTATTTTCAAGACATTTGGCATTGGCATGACACGTAGCAGGACATCTACTCTTCTTAGATAAATAATTAATCTCGATTGTCTGGAACCAAACCCATTAAAATGTTTTTTCAAAACTCTACTTTGCGGCATGAATGGATCGCATACTTACCATGCAAGTCATCAATGGAAAGTGCATCTAGGCAGCTTTACGACCACATAGACTGCTTTTCACAGCATGAACTATTGAATACGCATACGATCCTACGCATGTATTCCTTTAAAATGAAATGCTATCACTCCATGTAAACATTACACTGGAGTTTGTAAGCGGTGATGTAAGAAAAACGCAACCACAAATTAATGTAACAGGAAAATGGAATTCGAAATATACCAGGTATGACAAGAATTGTTAAAGGGATGGTATAGTATTGGTGAAGGCGAGGATTGGGCTTTTAACTTTTTTCGAGACACCAAGAAACCTCTTATGAAATAGTGCAGAGCACACCATTCTAAGACAAGTTTATTATTTTTTTATTTATTTATTTCCATTCACAGGGTGGATAGCCCTTTCAGCACAAGACTGATTTTCAAAGGGGTCCACATAAAAATACAATGATTTACAGGGTAAAACAATAAATACAAATTACATAAATAACTGTATACAACAAACAAACAAGAATAAAAATAAAAATACTCAACATAAAAAATACAAGTATTCCTATTCACTTCAAAAGCATGGAAAATGGGCCTAGATGAATTGAATTTTCTGCCAGAGTATGCAAACAATCATTCGTGATATGAATATTAATCAATGTATGTATAATAACAAAAAAAAAGATGTATATTTAAAACGCAGCCTCAAAACATATCATATCTTCTTATATTCCGTTTAAAAATACAGATTGTATCACTCGAACGAATATCATACGGTAGACTATTAAACAATATTGCACTAGAATATAAAAAACTGTTCCGTTTAAAATTTGTATTTGGTTTTGGCAAAAATATTTTACATAAAGTATTACGGAGAGAATATTGCGAAGTTTGCATGCATATTCGATTGGCAAGGTATTCAGGAGCAGTATGATGGATACATTTAAACAGGAGGATAAGATTCATTTTTTTCCATCTCCTTTGAAGAGGTTCAATTCCTGACTGATTGTATAATTCATCACTTCGTGCAAACATATCAGCATTTAGAATAATTCTCAAAGCTCTTTTCTGTAAAATAAAAAGTATATTCAGATGTGACTTATTAGCACTGGCCCATACAGAAGAACAATAATCAAAATGAGATTGAATAATTGTGTGATACAACATTTTTATGATATGAGTATTCAAAAATGATTTTGCTTTGCGAAGAAGAAATAAGTTCGAAGTTTATTTGATGAAAATCGGTTTTGGAATGGCTGAGACATCCAAAAACAAAGTAAAACTAGAGAGGGGCCGTCAAAGGCGGCAGACCCACGCCTAAGTACAAAGTCGGGGTAAACATAATGTGCATTCGGTCATCTACCAGAATTCGGCCACTTAATTGCCAGTGTGCTTTATCACCAGCCAGTGAGTTCTACCAAAGATCGTACACTGAAGTGTACGATCTTTGCTTCTACAGTCACATCACACGCAAATCACATCATTACACATACGGTATTAACACTCATTCACGTACAGGAAAGTCCTTAAGTCTCCTCCAAAAATCCATCGAAAATCCCAAATTCCACCGTCAAAAGTGCAGAATCGGAACTTTTCCAAGCGCGCGCGAATTAAGTCCAGTTTTAAGAGTATTGTCTACGCGACGGGTCGCGGAAAAAGTGCTAAAAATCGAGAAATACGCCGTTTTCTTGCGGGATATTTTGATTATAGCAAGCCGAGAGTGTGATGATATCAGAGGTCGTATGAGTGTACGATCTTTGATGGTATCCACAAAAGCAAAAAAGAAAAACAAAATTTACGTACCCCCTAGGCAATTACCCCTATGATTAGTGTCTACGGGAATTATTCAATGCAAGGGTTGAATGCAAATGTCTACTGCACCAGTATTCGGCCACCAACGAGCGCCGCAACGTCCCCGGTGCAATTTTGCACCAACAGTGTAGAGCGCGATGCATTTTCAGCGGCCTTGCACACGCATTGACATTGAGCACGCATATCGTGCAGTGTGACTGCGACCGAGCAAAATGCTCCTCCAACGAAAAAAACAATTAATGTTAATTTGAACAATCATCAAATATCAAAGGTCGTATGAGTGTACGATCTTTGATGGTATCCACAAAAGCAAAAAAGAAAAACAAAATTTACGTACCCCCTAGGCAATTACCCCTATGAAATAGTGTCTACGGGAATTATTCAATGCAAGGGTTGAATGCAAATGTCTACTGCACCAGTATTCGGCCACCAACGAGCGCCGCAACGTCCCCGGTGCAATTTTGCACCAACAGTGTAGAGCGCGATGCATTTTCAGCGGCCTTGCACACGCATTGACATTGAGCACGCATATCGTGCAGTGTGACTGCGACCGAGCAAAATGCTCCTCCAACGAAAAAAACAATCAATGTTAATTTGAAAAATCATCAAATATCAAAGGTCGTATGAGTGTACGATCTTTGATGGTATCCACAAAAGCAAAAAAGAAAAACAAAATTTACGTACCCCCTAGGCAATTACCCCTATGATTAGTGTCTACGGGAATTATTCAATGCAAGGGTTGAATGCAAATGTCTACTGCACCAGTATTCGGCCACCAACGAGCGCCGCAACGTCCCCGGTGCAATTTTGCACCAACAGTGTAGAGCGCGATGCATTTTCAGCGGCCTTGCACACGCATTGACATTGAGCACGCATATCGTGCAGTGTGACTGCGACCGAGCAAAATGCTCCTCCAACGAAAAAAACAATCAATGTTAATTTGAAAAATCATCAAAATACGGGCCAGTTTGTGATGACGGAGAACGAACTTTCATAAATCTAGAAGGACATAGTCCCTCAAATAGGCCTAAACGTAAATTTCGGAATTCTTACGAACATTTGAGCAGCGAAGTCGGATCGTTGGGGAGTTTATGTGTTCGTATGGTAGCGGAAAATCGCAAAGTGAGAAACGGGAAATTTTCGGAATGGTCACTATACCATGGGGTCAAAACTTCAAGGTCACACAGAATTTGCAAGGGTCAACCGATTATCACCAAAATCTAATCGATTCTTTCCTGTCATTATCCAAACATTCCCTGAACATTTCGTGCAAATCCGTTTACCCGTTCTCTTGTTATCTTGTACACAAACAAACAAACAAACAAACAAACAAACAAACAAACATACAAACAAACAAACAAACAAACAAACAAACAAACAAACAAAAAAACAAACAAACAAACAAACAAACAAACAAACAAACAAACATACGGAACCCTTTACATAACCCCCTGCCGATTTTCATCGGCGTGGGTAATAAAGCGATCGTAGTATAAGCTGGGTCCCACCTTTTATTACGATTACCCTATTTTGGGTATCTCAGCCATTTTAAAACCATGCAATTGTCATCAAATAAACGTTGAATGCCTCTTGGAATTACATGATCTTTCATATTTCATAGGAGGTTTCTCATTATCTCACCCAAAACTGTTAGAAACCTGAAGTTAGGTCTCAACCAAAACTATACTATCTCTTTGACTTCTTCTCCACCTCTCACCTCTCCTGTTTAACTCCATTCTGTTCTAGGAATTTTTCATCATTTTTCGAAATTATTGGTAGCTTTTTTGTAATGTGATTTATCAACATCTTTATTGCATGTCAAAATAGTAACTCATCTCCAAAATCATAGTTGGGTAATTTTTAAAGAAAATCTGTCGAGCTTATTTTTTTTTTCTCTCAAACAAGAAATTTAGTATGAACAAATATGTGTTGTTGGACGCAAAATGATTTCTTACAAGGCACATTATTTGCTGCTCATGATACAATTTGCCAAATTTGAATTCTGTATATATATATTTGTTCACTCCATCAATTTAAGTCAAGAAGTCTCCCGCTTTGGATGTCAAAACGATTATGTTTGTGTGTACCTTATAACGAGTGCAAGAAAAAAAAATGATATTCACAATAACATTTGTAATATTCTCAGAATCACATTCGTATTGAGTTACATTGTAACGTTCTATCAGTATGGTTTTACTACTCCTGACATGGTAATCTACCAGACTGTATTTGAGCAGAGTGGCTGCGATGATCATTCGTCTTTCCGTATTAGAGTAATGTGGCCTACACAAATACATTAACCCACAAACACGCAATATAATATCGCTTTAACAATGCAGTACGTCAACATCAATGCTGAAAGCCTTTGTTTCTTTGTTCTTTAATAAGTGTTGTATTTTTTCTTTAACTTGCAGGAGAAACTTCTGCGGAAATTCAGAATATACTGCAAATTGATCACCTCCTTCTACCGGCTTTGCCAACAACATTTTCTCAGGTACGTGAGAGGTTTATCGTAAGTTCATGATATATGAGAGTGGTTCATGTGTGCAACTTAGATGCACAGAGAAGGAATATTACATAATGGTAAGTGATACTGAATGCAGAGTACTTGATTATAACAGTTACAGTGTACACGGCATATGCATATTTAGCCCATAAACAAGTACAGGGTTGTTTTTTTAATGTTTGTTTGTTTGTTTGTTTTATTTGTTTGTGTGTTTTTTTCCGAAGCCTAAGGCCGATGTGAAATAGTTTTGCAAGAGGACTCTTTATTATTCATTTTGAGTGTATGTTGGCTAGAATAGTGCTCAAAAGAGCAGGTACCATATAACATTTTAGTAAAGAAAATGTATTTAACATTGTTTTAATATGATGTGGGGATTGCCTGTACAAGATTGAAGCAAAGTTCTCATATGGTTCTTGACCGTGAACTTCATGATATGAAGTTTCGCGATTTTAGCAAAATCAATAATGGTACCAATTCGACCAATTACAAATCTTGTTTAATATAAATACATTTTTTATTGTAATGATGTATTCATCCAAAGACTCAGGAAGCAAAAACACGTTTATAATGGTTCGTTCAACACATACATTTGAGTTCGTTGTATAATCACTTAAATCTGCATAGGACAATAATATGTTCCTCAGATCAGACAAATCATGTTGCTTTCCTTTTCTAGCATAATTTGTCCCCTCAGTTTAGTCTCATCGAATGACACTGCAGTAACTAATTATTGTCTTGTCTAAGATTAATATTTGAATTCCGTGTCAATACTTTCAATGTTTGCAACCTTTCTCAGTGACAGTTACAAGTATAATGAGCCCAAGAATGATAAAAAGACCTCCGAAAAGAACGATCGTTTTCTTCTCTATTGGATATAAGATTATTTGTAGCGTTTTAAAAAGCCCACACGGATAATACATTTTTTTCTCTTTTTTGTTCAACCATCAGTGCTAACAACGAGAGTTCTGCGTTCCGTGGCATCCATGGCTTACTCGACGAACCCGAGCAGGAACTCCTTTTTGACGTCAGAAAGTTTCGAGCCAATAAGGAGGTGAGATTGGCATGTCGTCATGTATACAAGAAATAGTGCCAAAAATAGTGTAATGCCAAAAAAAAAAAAGAAGAAGTATGATGATTTTGCAAGACAGTTATGTAATGTGTAAATTGCATCACTTCAAATACCCAAACATTCATATGCATTGTCCTACATGACCATGATTTCAAGATGCGCAGCATTACAAAGAACGACGAAAACAACAACAACAACAAACAAACTCAAAAGCAAAACAAACAAACAAACAAATTGCTGCAGCAAATGACAACTAAAGTTTGATATGAGAAAATCACGGTATACATTCAGCAACAGAAGCATGAAGTATTAACTTCGCTAGCTGGATGATCTTGATGGATCGATACTGTGAATAATGGATCATTCAAATACAGTGTTAAACGAAAGATACAAACACTTCATATGATAAATAAATATAAAGGAAAAGATTACACGACGCACAATCAAAATGTAATGAGATGCCTCTTCTGATCTTTGTAATGACGTAAAAAGTCACTATGGAAATAAGACATTCCCCCAAATTTCACAACATGGAGTTAGACATTTATTTATAGTATCACATTTCATTAATGAATTTCTAGTTTTCTTCCAATTTGATGGATACTGTATCACCCAGTTGTTCCTCTGACTCCTGTTAGTCTCCGCCTTTTACATTTTTGAATTTCGTTATGATGATGCACATAATAATTATGTTCTTGTTGTTTTTCTTTACATCGATAGTCGGGAATTTCCGCCGATTCTCGTCGGATCCTCTCAACGCATCCAAAGAATAGGAAAGAAAAGGATAAGTACCATGTAAGTACAACAAGAAACTATAATAAATTAGACAAAAAGTTGCCAAGTCGACATGGGCCGGCGCTGACCGAATGTTCGTCTAAACGTAAATGTAAATGTGAATGTATTGTGAATGTAAATTGATATAACTGTAAATATGGATTATGTGAATATAAATGTTACCATGAATGCTTAACTGTTATGATGTTTTATTCAATGTTATCATCATCATTATCTTTATCACCGTGATTTAGATAAATTCTATGATGAAAGCATCATCACTTGTAACTTATATTGCAACCATTCCTCAAGGTCTTGATCTCGATGCGCAATTTCCCGACATTCTGCGAGTACCCACTGGCCATGCAGCAAGAGATCGTCGGGGTCGGCTGGTACGTGTCCTACCAGGCACAGCGGATCATTCTACGCCAGGGTCACTGGGCCGAGAACTTCTACTTCATCTTGTCTGGGTCAGGTGAGAGCCCCGATGACTATCTTGTGCGTCGTCCTATGATTCTAATTTATGAATGATTATTCATGGTCTCGTTTATCCATCGTAGCCTCTTCATTGTTGTCACTGCTCTACCAGAGGGCCCTGCTATTCCGTTTTCATAACCCTATCATAGAGTTGCCGGGAACCCATTTACACACCTGGCTCGAGAGGAAGATGGATGGGTTAAAAACATCTTGTCCAAGGACGTAGCACTGGACTGGATTCGAATTCGGGTCCTCCGATTGAGAGTCGGGTTAGAGTCTTATCCACTATGCAATAGGGCCCCCTCCTGCTTGTGCCTTTTCTTTGCTTTACCCAAATCCCCCCCCCCAAAAAAAAAGCGCGCACACACATACACACACACACACACACACACACATGTGAAGGAGATCCTCATGGACACCATACAACATAGTTATTTGAAATGACTTCATTTTCTATATGGCTATATCCACTAAAATGACTCATCCACGTCAAAATTTGAAAGTTAAAACGGATTATACACGTCTGCGATTGCTTTGCGTCAGTGAAGACATATGATGAATCACTGCTCAATTACCCACACTATATAGCACAGTCTTGGTTTTTCACTTCAATGATATTTTACATGCTTGATTTGCTTATCATTACTGTACTCCCAGTATAATGTTAAAAATCAAATTGCCATCAATATTACGATAATTGCACTTCAGTTTGTTGCCCTTTCCTCCTCCAAGATAGGATATTTAGGTTGTCAGTATTTTTTTTTTTTACGAAGATGATGGTTGAAGTATTTAATGAGTGATTCTTTTAAATATGATATATGATAAAGGAGAAGAAAAATTGGCCACACGGAAACGATCTATTTTCAAAGTTTCATATGCTTGAAAGTTGCTTCAAGTTCCCATTCACGAATTGACAATGCCTTTACGTGGCTTTGTTTTCACTTTCTATAGTTTTTTTTTTTTTGAGTGGATAACACCATCCGCTGTTCTAATTTGGGTTTATGGTAATGGCCAATATTACATACTGATAAAAACATAATAAGAAACTTTAACACGTGCATCGCGACAAACGCGGACGTAAAATATGACACGCATGCATACACGATTTTGATACTTGTTTTGCTACTTTGTGGAGATGAGATTAACAATTACGACACCGCATTGGCTCTGCATCGCCAATCCTGTAACCACTTATTAAGACCTGGGGCTCTAAAACCCATCTAAAAAGGATCTATGAGACGACTCTTTTGATTTGTGCATTTGTCTGGCTTCTACGAGGACCCCGAGACTTAGGTCGTTGTAGCAGTTTTCTTACTACTACCATGCACCACAAGGCGCTTCAACGGGCGGAGAACAAACCTTGAAAGATTAAAACGGGGTCACGAAGTCCGTCAAGCGAACAGACGAAAGAAGCAATCATCTTTATGTCTATTAATAGAAAGAGCACCTTTTCTTACAAATGTAAATTTTGGTACAGTCAAGAAGTTTGTATGTCAAGTAAGCCTGAAACCGTATAAGTTACAAAGGATGTGGACCAAGGCCAGTAAGTTGTAGCAGACAGTGTAAAGAACCTGTGTTAGGCACAGTACATGGTCTTTAAGGATCCAAAATAGGACTTCTCCTACGTCGATCAAATCGTCGCATCCTAGCATATTTTATGAATAACAAGACACATCTATGATCATTCATAATCCTACACCTCATCCCATGGCAGCGCGTTAGAATACTGTATTGCGTTCGACAAAATAGCGCTTTTGTCTTAATAAGTGCAGAATATCATACTTGCGTTGAAAATAAACTTATTTTAAGAGTCTCCAAAGAGAAATGATGACATGAAGATGCCTCCGAGGAGCCAGTGAATATTTTCACTCGATTTTTTTTAGAGAGTAAGGGGCGGATACCAATATCAATTTACACACGCTATCTCTGACTTAACCATAAATATGACGTCATATTCATGGTATATTATTATGGTACATTTCGCCATGAATGTATAGTACCATCACGGTCTTCTTGTCTTCAACAGAGCAGTGCTATAATGTTTGGTCACTCATGACGTTTTGAAAAGCCCAGTACTCATTTTGACGCACTTTGTCATTGCCTTAGCTGGCCCACGTGTTGCACGACAGGCAGCAACGGTTATGTCCTCTTGAGGAAAAACACGTTATCTTATCTCATCAGCGGTAGCTTTCTCATGAGCACTTAACTGTTTCCTTCTCGCAAAATCGTAGTTCGTAGAATATACGCAAATAAAACCAAACAGATACAACATAATATATACTTATGTAAAATACAATACACAATGACCTTGTGGAATATCAAGATTTATAATTTTAATCTGATGAGTTGAACTCGTTTCATTCAGAAACACGAATGCTTAAAACTAACGAAACATTAAGGGCACTCGATGACACAATATCTGAATCCGATGGGAAACCAAAAGCGTTACCATAGCGACTGGTTTGTGTATTTTTTTTTCTTCTCTCATCTTGCAGTGGTGGTGAGCGTCATGGACGAAGGAACTCATGAAAACAGGACTGTGGTCTACCTCAAGAGAGGGGATACCTTTGGGGTAGGTTAAGAAAAGGATACCTTGAATTAATTAAGGAATGTGCAGGGGAAATGTTCCTGCTATGGAGAAGACAATATGGAAAAATTGGACAAAGAGAACATATGGAGAAAGAGAAAATTTTGAGTAAAATCATATAAATCTAAATGGAATTACTCTTCACAATCTTTGTATTATAATGGCAATGAACATGGGTACCACATTTTATTTGAGGAAATTGTTTGGTCAATAAAACAAGCAGCTGTATACGGTATCCTGATCGTCTCACTATTAGATTGCAGTGCACTGAAACTTGATGCTTTTTGAAGGTTCGTGTAAGCGAAGTATGTAACGTATATAGGACAACTTATGTGATCTGATACCTCTTGGTTAATGTAACAAAAAGCCAGTATGAAAATTTATAAACGATTAGTGCAAGACTAAAATTGTCGTTTTTCTTTTTCCATATCTCCTGCTCGATGTCCTTCATGTCCGTTTCCCAAGTTCTTTTTATTCATCCTCCCTAGTCCTTCTCCCTGTGTGTTCTCATTCTTGGTCTCCACATTCTTTTCCCCAATTTTTGTATTGATTTGTCTTGCTTGTTTGTTTGTTTGTTTTGCCAAACAGGAATTGGGACTTGTGAATCGAGCTAAACGACAAGCCACAGTAATCGCACGAGAACGAGTTGAAATGATTACCATCACCGGAAACGTGAGAAAAGGATCTAGCTGTCATTATTTTCATTCACTTATTTTCTGTCCATTTCTTGATAATCATATTGATCAATGAATGGGGAAGTGGGGTATAATGATAACAAAATAAGATTCACTACCATCACCATTTAGCTTGCTATTCTCCAACAGAGCTCAGTGATTTGGTAGCAGATAAAAAGGCATTTTGGTCGTCAAGCTCTTGTTGTATATAGTTGTCATATAGCACGTTCTCCCCCCCCCCAAAAAAAAAAAAATCAATCAAGTATCTCCAAGGAAACCGAGTAAAATGGTTCGTCTGGTCATTTTGTCTCTCGCAATAACCTTCTCCTATTCTCACAGGACAGACCTATCACATCACACACGCACACAAGCACAGACATACAAAGAGACAGACACTCACAGAAAAACTCTCACTCTTACACACCAACATACATAATTTTCAATGGTGTTTATTTCATTTCCATTATGAATACGCAATCGAAGCTGTTCTTTCTGTACAAAATAAGAAATTATTTATATAATTTTGAGACTATTTAACGCACACACACGCACAAACACACACACACACATACACACATAGTTCTGTCCTATAGGCCCCTATATAATCATGAAAGTTGTGTTCTTTTTTTTGCTATTGTTGTTGTTGCCCTTCTCCTGTTGCCGTTCGTATCACATCTGAATGTTATGTATTCCATCTTCGTCTTCAGGACTACACTCGGATTTTCATGGCGGGTGGTTTGTCGACGCTACTCAATCCTCAGCAAAACGACAACGCATTTGTCAGGTGGGTGATCGATATTGCTTGAAACATGGACGTACTGTAGGTCCATGCTTGAAGTATTGCCCACTTTGTGTGGAACCAAATATACTTTTCTGCCTCACTAATTAACATCTGTGAATCGTGTCTTTTTACAATCATAAGAAATTGCCTTTTAGAAAGAAAAAAACAACGGCTAGCAAAATAAACCACGTACGAGACTCTGAAGTGTTGCTACGTTCACATTTTCTACAATGTTGTTTGCAATGTTATTCTTTCTAAGCCCTAGCACCAAAACAGAGAGATCATATACAATTACTCTCATTCTCTATGCACTTCTTTCTCATGTTTTTTACAAACCTTTTCTAAAAAGAATAAGAACAAAATGAAATTCAATTTGTTCAAATTTTCATGTAAGATATCTAGTATAATTCATAGACAATACCATATACTGAGAACCTATAGTAGAAAAAATGGATTCTAAGGTGACGGCCATAACAATAAGGGGGCAGCCCTGAAAAAAAAATAGTGCCATATCTGTTACCGAAGGAGCCATAATTTTATCGAAGACTCAAAATAGTTAGTGATATATTTGTTTTATATCTCAACTATATCTTTGAAATCAAGATTACAAGACGTTTTCACTTAAAAAAAGATCATCTAGCATTGTATTTTGTTCATGCAGTGTATTGCTCGAAAGCACTGGACGTGATAATAGTGGTTTAAAGGGCTAGTATAGTATTGGTGGAGATGAGGATTGGACTTATCACTTTTTGCGAGATACCAAGAAACCACTTGTGAAATAGTATACAAATAGTAAATGGTCACGAGTGCAATGGTACGAGATTTCGCACGAGCTTAAAATCTTCGAGTGATCCCTGAGGTCACTCCAAAACGAGTGAAAATGAACATTTTCACCCAAAATTCACTCCAATTTCACTCTAAATTCACTCTTTTTTGTATTCACTCCTCTAAGAGTGAATATTTTCACTCGATTTTTTTTTAGAGAGTAAGGGGCGGATACCAATATCAATTTACACACGCTATCTCTGACTTAACCATAAATATGACGTCATATTCATGGTATATTATTATGGTACATTTCGCCATGAATGTATAGTACCATCACGGTCTTCTTGTCTTCAACAGAGCAGTGCTATAATGTTTGGTCACTCATGACGTTTAATTGATCAATTAGTGTACAGGATTTCATTAATGAAGGATATGATATGAATATTCTCAATTAAAGGAATCTGCGCTTTCTCGATGGTTGGCCTCTGCACAGACTGGCGGAACATCCCAAGAAATGCGTCTTCTCCTACTTCAAGTAAGACTTGCACGAAATGATCTGACCTCGACTTTTTCTAGGCATTGCGAATGTTATGAGCACTTTCCGACCTCGTTATAATACATCAATTTGTCCACAATAATAATGCATCCACTCATACATACATTTGAATTCATTTATATACTTGTACTTAATCATTTATACTCATTCCACTGTGTGTACTTTTTAATTATATCATGATAAAAGGCGTCACGTTTGAGGTATTACACAATCATGTCTTGCGGATGCAGTGCTATATCTGAATTTATTCCAGAGAAAACAACTGTGGCAATAACTTCAAAGGTTAATATGTTGGGAAACGTTTACAATGGTTATCTCCCAGTTCTGGGAACGAAGGGATATTAATTTGGAATCATGATATGTATGGAACCGATGCAATCTTTGATGGTAGTTGTCATGGCGACGGTAACGGTCCTCCCTTCCCTCCTCCTGATACCAGGCGCGGGGACATTCTCATCAGGGAGAGCAGACGATCGGATTGGATCATCATCGTAAAATCGGTAGGTTCCCTTTATCCATCCCTTTTTTTTTGTTACATACCAATGAAGTACTTTCGGGCGTGATATCTCTTCTTATAACACACACGCAGGCACACACAACACAGGACATTCTCTTTTTATTTCCCTGGTTTCACTCTTCTCAACTTAACTGATAGTCTGTATATTTATAATTACTATTATTATCATTGATATCAATATCATTATTATTATCATTATTATCATCACCATTATTATTATCATTACTATTATTATTATCATCATCATTATCATTATAATAATTATTATTATCGTTATTATTATGATTATTATCGTTATTATTATTATTATTATTATTATCATTATTACTATCATCATTTATCATGAGAGAAATTCGAGAAGAATTTTCGCTAAACTGTGAAATATTTGTGACGTAATTGATCTTAAAATGCAAAGAAGTCTCGGAATTATTTGATCTTTTCTTTCACACAAGGGGATTATACAATGTATTATTGATTGCATTATTCGTTGTTATACAATATATTCATCAGGATGTAGCATAGCAAGTAAATATTCACAAACCCATCAAAAGTACAATATCATCGGGCGTTAAACCGTGACCATGGAATTGATCAATGATACACACGTCTGATATCGTAATATTATGACATCTTTTTAAACTGTACTTGTTTATGAAGAGCAGGTTATTCGAGGAGTTCTTTTGAATAGTGTATTTCATCCATGCTTCTGCGTGTGTATGTAACTACATCCAAGAAATACAATAATCTTTTACTTGGATATTATACAACGTCTGCAGACATGGCATAGAACGTCAACGTTACATAATGAACATATTCAATATAGACATATACATACATACATACATACATACATATATACAAACACACATACTGTTCATAAAGCATTCTTCAATGTCAGCCCATTGCAAGCCGATATACCGCTTTATGTAGGGGTATACTGCACGTGTGTGTGCTTTACAAAACTGAGAACACACGTGCCCTATGACTGTCCTAATAACCCGTGGGAATTCCCGTGCTATATTATTAGAAACCTTTACCAGCAACTCTGAAAGCCTCATGCATTATGTATCATTTATGCGAACATAGTTTATGTATGCATGAAGCTGGAATAAGCCGTCGACTGTCTTGTCATCGATTCACGCCGTTAAAAAAATGAATAAATAAATAAATAAATACTGGAAATCACCGCATTAAAAAAAAAAGATTAACTGGTACGGGAATTCCCCGTACGTCATAATTTTATCAAATTTCTGAGAGCTATAATAAACAAAGTAATCATAAGGGAACGTGTTCTTTTTTGTGTGCAATATACTCGTAAAAAACGTTAAGGTGGCTAGAAAACTACCCTCGTTTTATATATATATATATATATATATATATATATATATATATGTGCGTATGTATATGTTTATATGTATTTCAAAATATAAAACTCTTAAAATAAAGCAAAGTTTCACTGCATCATCTTTTCTTTCGATCTTTGCTTCCCAACTCCACATTCACAAATGATGAGGCAAATTCAAGGTAAAGACAATGTTACAAACGAAAAATCAGTGAGCAGAACGCATTCCTTGAAAAGGCCACCTTATATAGACATTGGCCATATGCAGTTTTTTTTTCCCCGTTTTTATTTTTTTGGGGGGGGGGTGGGAGGGGGCAAGAATATGGTCTGTATTTGGGGGAGAAGACGCAAGCGAGGGAAAGTGAGGGGGGTCGTCCTTCCTCAAGAGGGAGTTTGTGCAGTTTTGGAATTGAAATTCAATGATGTGGTGCACACTTTTGTCAGTTAGTCACTGCGGGACAAGAATATAAAGAGAACAGAATTCATATATATCTTCATATTTCCAGCAAAAAGAAAGAGCACTTGACTACAATTTTCAGTAAGCACGGGGTACAGTATTACCCCCAACATGCGTCAGTAACAAGTCGAGGAAATGTTTACTTTTCATAAAAAGTGAAATGTTGTGGAATTGTCTTTGTATTTTCTTTATATTGTTGTCCTGCAGTGACGTCACAAACTGTTGTAGTCTTCTCATCCAGCGATGGCAGCAGAGAAGCTTTAAAATTCATAATTTTTGAACGGATTGTCCTAGAAAATCAATGAAGTGTGTGTTTTTTTCACTGAATAAATATTACTGCATTCACTCAATCCGCACATTGACCTTTAACACTTTTTGTATATTAACTTAGAGCAACAGCCGAGTCAAGAACACTTATTGTTCGAATAATGCGCTAGAAGAGAGTTGAATGGCATGATGGATCAGTGATGTATGTTTTCAGGAAATGTTCCCAGTCTCAGTAATATGCTAATCCTTTATGAAAGCTGGTTGAAGATGATATAAAACGTTTGTACCTTCTTTCATGCAAAACTCAAAACACATGAATTCTTCGAGTGTCCATGTGGCAAGTGTGAATCCCCGTCCTGTTGTTGGCAATCGATTTGGCAATGCTGAATGCCTCATGCATTATGCATTATTATGCAAATATAGCATGCACCCTATGTATCTACGAATATAGTGTTTAGTTTGTGTGTGTGTGTTTGGCCAGGACATGCATTTGTGTAAACATATCAGTGTAATACGATCCTTGCTCTGCATTTTCAAACTGATTGCTATGAACTGTGCAGCTGCAGTCACTTGTAATCGATCACGAGCCAAGTCCATAAGCGACTCCAGAGCCTTCCTTGTAGTCTTCCTCGCGGAAACATTCCAGAAATCTTCCCAAAATATACACCCTGAAGAAAAGTTATCTGTGTTGATACTGATATTTCTACTTTTTTGGGATCAAAGCCTTTCCAGCCAACGTGCTTTCCCAACTGTCAAGTCCATAATATCTCGCCGATCGTTATTTCATCCTATTGTTTGGGATGGTAAAAAGGCTACTATTTCGTGACGATCTTCCCTTTAAATTTCGTAAAAATGGACGATTACACATACCATCGATGAACATGGAGATATTTCAACAATATGAACAGCCCCGATCATCAAATGCACAAGTGCGCCTGTGGAATGCTTTTGTGCATCATAGAAATCTTAATATCAGTAATATGCTAATTACATTTATGAAAGCTTGTCGAAGATGACACAAAACGTTTGTTCCATCTCTCATGCAAAGCTCAAAACACATGAACCCTTCGATTGTCCAATGTGACAATTGGGGAATCCCCGCCCTATCGTTGGCAATTGATTTGGCAATGCCTCATGCCTCATGCATTATGCATTATTATGCAAATACTAGTATTGTATGCCCTGTATGTATCTACGAATATGCTGTTTAGCTTGTGTGTGTGTGTATTTGGCCAGGACGTGCATTTGTGTAAACATATCAGTGTAATACGACCTTTGCTCTGCATTTTTAAACTGATTACTCGTACTTCGAACTGTGCAGCTGCAGTAACTGGTAATCGATTATGAGCCAAGTCCATAAGCGACTCCAGAGCCTTCCTTGTAGTCTCCCTCGCGGCAACATTCCAGAAATCTTCCCAAAATTTACGCCCTGAAGAAAAGTTATCTGTGTTGATATTGAGATATCTACTTTTCTTGGGATCAAAGCCTTTTCAGCCGAAGTGCTTTCCCAACTATCAAGCGCATAACATCTCGTCAATCGTAATTTCATGCTGTTATTTGTTATGGTAAAAAAGGTTATCTCTCCTTTGTATTTCGTAAAAATGGACGACTAAACATACCATCGATGAACATGGAAATGTTTCACCAATATGAGTTCGCATTAAGGCAGCATATTACCCTGGTAGAGCTTGACGAAGATTCATTATTTTTGCGTATTATCGACTGTGAACCATACTAGTAATTGATTGGCAAAAGAACTTCACGTATGCCAGCATTGTTTCATCATTTTGATAGGTGCTGACACAGAGTAACCATTTACGAAATGTTTTCTTATTCTGCGCAGTACATAAACAGTCGAAGACATCATCAACTGGCGACCAGGAAATCACCCTCCGGAAAAAAAGGACAAAAGTGAAAAGACAAAAAAAGGAAAAAAGTGAAAAGACAAAAAAAATAAATAAATAGAGAAATAACAATACTCAATTAACTCATGTGATGATCAATGTATGTAACAATGGGCTTTTCTTTAATGTAAGGTTATTGAATATGCATGTACATCAAAAAAAAAAAAAGAAAATGGAGCGGTTTTTACACTTGGTCGTCTTTTAAAACGTCAGTCATATATTTATCTTAATGCGATTCACGTACAATTAAGTGACATAACAAGTACTGAGTATACTATTTGATACTTGTTATGTGACAGTATAGCTAACCAATATAAAAACGAATTAAGAATGGTATTATGACCTAATTACGATGGATGATTGCGGGTGCTCGTCACGAGACCGACGCCCACGAGTCATACAGCCCATGAATTTGACACTACAAAGCAAACAAGGCCCACGAAACCGACACATCATCTGTCGAACTCGTGGCTGTTTTTACCTAGTGTCGAACTCATGGGCTTTATTTGCCTATTGTCGAACTCATGGGCAGTATGACTCGTGTATGACTGTTCAGAAGAAGCACACACACACACACACACACACACACACACACACACACACACACACACACACACACATACACACTCGTGAAGTGAGCCTTGAATAGTATCATTTGTGGATAGTATATCTCGTTAGGATATCTAAAGACGGGCTTTACCTGATAAATATGGCAGACTATTCAAAATTCGAAGTTCATGAAGGCTAAATAATTGATTTATTAATTTGTGAAACGCAGAGGTTCTGCCAGAAGATAAGTAGCATTACCCCAGTTCTTAAAAATCTTCACTGGCTACCAGTATCCAAGAGGATAGAGTTTAAAATTCTTCTTCATACATGGAAAGCAGTACATTCTTCAGCTCCAAAATATTTGCAAAACCTTGTTTCAGAATACGTCCCTGGCTGAAATCTCCGTTAATGTAATAGTAAAATCATTTCAATATCTTCTTGAGTGCGATCATCTTGAAATAACAATTGTACAGAAATTGGAATCAAATAATTGCTTCACTAATGCATAATGCTAGTACCTTGAAAATCAAATGAGATGAACTCATTTGAGAATCGAAGGAAACAAAGTAAGAGTTACGATGGCGGTAAACTTAATATTCAGCGACGTCGGCACCGAAACTTGAAAAAATGCGTACCTTTTGAATCGATTGTCCAATCGTCCTCAAACTTTCACTGATGTGTTCTAGTAATATTGCTGCTTTCACTCAATTCATATTTATTTTCGGGCTTTACTTTGGTTTCCTTCAACATGAAAGAATCACGAAGAAGAAAGCGTGCGATCGAAGTCTGTTAAAATTTTCACAGAATACTCAACCCAGTGTCTCTTTAAGCTTCTCCCTGTTGCTTACGATTCTCTCGTTAGAGTATGCTTTGCAGTATGTCCAGGAGCTGCTCAATCAGACGCAAATTAAGACATGATTATAATCACCGAAATGCTTCTAACCATAGGGTCTTCTTGCTCTTTGTCTACTGCTCAGCTCGTGTATCAGGGCCGGAGATACGTTTTTCAAAGTGAGGGGGCCATGTTTTCAGGATAGACATTTCTCTACCAAAATCGACCAACAAGCAAAAGAAAAAAATAGATACATAAAAGGGAAAATGAATCAAATATAGAAAACATTTAAATTGAAATAGATATATAAGCCAAAAATAATGAAAATAAAAAATAAGTATCTTTTTTTGTTGCCACTTCCTTCCCAAAATCGGCTGTCAAGTCCCCCTCCCCCCCCCCCAAAAAAAAAGGGGGGGGGGTCTTAACATTTTCGCTGCCACTTCCCTCTAAAAATCGGCTGTGACAAGCAAAAAGACAAAACAAAAACAAAACAAAACAAAAAAAGTCTTAACAATTTTTGCTTGGTGTATCACCACTTCGTTTACACCATTTTACCCTCCTATCCATTTTGATGATAACGCCAATCTTACCGACCAGCATGCCTTTATATGAGTTCGTCTAATGACCATTTTTGTCACTTCGACCACGACATATATACTTTTCCATTGGTTTTAGATAAAATGTTCTGTATCCAGGATGTCCGCTTCCCATGTACAGTTCGTGCTCAAGTTGTCTGTATACTCAAGTGTTCCCATTCTAATTGGGGTCTTCGTGTATAGAAATTGATTAGTCGATGTCTCACTGCATTGGTGTATGTATCCAGCTTTCAGGTCTATTGTTATTACTAATTTGTCTCATTAACAGAAGGTTATACGTGATTTTTTTTTAATGCGTTAATGCCACCTGCTCGTAATGATGTATTTTGTATCATTAAAAAAAAAAATCGAGTGAAAATATTCACTCTTAAAAGAGTGAATATAAAAAGAGTGAATTTAGAGTGAAATTGGAGTGAATTTTGAGTGAAAATATTCATTTTCACTCAAATGTGAAAATGTTCATTTTCACTCATTTTGGAGTGACCTCAGGGATCACTCGAAGATTTTGGAGTGATCCCTGAGGTCACTCTAAAACGAGTGAAAATGAAAATTTTCACTCAAAATTCACTCCAATTTCACTCTAAATTCACTCTTTTTTTTGTATTCACTCTTTTAGGAGTGAATATTTTCACTCGATTTTTTTAGAGAGTACATTTAAGTCAATCATTGACCTATTTCCGTGTGTTTCCGCTGTTCAAATATCACAATAATTTTGTTTAATTGGCTTTCTGTTCTTTTTTTGTGAAAAAGGAATGCAGAAATCAAATCAAATGAAATCATAACATATCAAATTAAATAAAATTATAAATAAGTATCAATTTTGTCTGTTATCCATAATGCTCAAAGTTGGGTAACTTCCTAAAAAACATTGAGAATAGGCCAGGCCCCTAACATAAAAATATGTTTTTCTCTCTCAACCTATATTTTCACCAGCACCTGAGAGACATAATTATATGCAGGCTTATAATAACTTTTCAGTAGGTTCTCGTCCCGCTGAAGTTATTTAAATCTATACCAAGACCATGAAGATTTACAATTACATTGACAATATACTTTTTGTTCCTCTTCCCCCTATATTAATCATGTCATATTAAACGTCATGTACCTTCGAGTGTATCTGTCAGGTTGTATATTGACTTACCTTAAAACTGGTGTCTTTACTTGTAAACATCTTGTTTGCAACAGTAGCTGTATCAATGTGCTATTCATCACCAGTCATTTTCCAAACTTTCAGTGCATCCATACAGTTTGTGCCATGTTCACAAGTGAAAATGGAAATAATTGTGAGCTGATGTGAATTATAATGTGCGTATGATGGACCAAATTTAGAATTGTACAGGTTGAAGCAAATGGACACAATATGACTTAATGAACCGGAGACCGGGATACAAGACGAATTAACGTGTAGGTGCACAATAAACAACCTTTTTGTTTGTTTGTTGTTGTTATTGTTGTTGTTGTTTTGATAGCGGGGGGGGGGGTCGAGGAGGGGAAGGGCAGAGAATGTATCCTTCATTCTTAATGACTCCCCCTCTCTCACCCCCCCCCCCAAAAAAAAAGAGAAGAAAATCCAACCCACATAATATAATTTTGATTGATTTTTTTTTATTACAATCTATCCCTTCAAATGATGCAGTTGAAAAAAAAATCATACTTTGGAGACATGAAATAAATTACTTTCCTAGGTCATTATTAGACTGTGATATTGTGTTATTCATTTGGATTTTATTGTAAGACAGCAGCCTCTTCAATTTTAACACTTTTCTTTTCTTACTGTATTATAATTGATTATCATTATTCTCCAAAAATGAAAGTTCGTCATTTCCAACGCTCGATCTGAAATAGTATTTGTTAGTTCAAAAGAGTATGATTTTCGTTAATCCGCCAGTCAAATAACGTTTTCGCATCCGACATGCGACCTTATGGTTTTATGAACGTATGACGTCTGAGAATATCTTTGCCCAATTTCCATTGCTTCTCAACTCTAAATCCCTATGAACATTTGTATATCTTTTTCTCTAACACACATGTCAGAAATAGACATAAGAAGGAGGGCATTTAGTTTCGCCATCGCATCATGCATTTTCCCCCAAACTATTTGCCTTCAAAAAAAAAAAAAAAATAAGAGGAAGTACGAATTTCCATTGACAGTGTGTAAAATGTAGCCCTGCCAAACTCTCGCGGGAACGGTTCATGAGCGTATACGTGCCGGAGTGCTGAGGTCTGATTACACGCACTGCATGGACTTGTATAATCGGACTGAATCGATATTTATGTTAAATCACGTAACAAAAATTATATTGGTGACTTGAATGCATCAATAACAGATACTGTATTACACACAGTGATGAACGATCGCAACTTTTACCTGTTGCGTATACAATGACGCAGCTGTATTCTAAATGAGTGAATTAAGAGACAAGAAAAAAAATAAGAAATAATAAGAAAAAAAAAGCACGTGTGTTAGAAAACTGAACATGCACACATTTTTGACTAAAGTTTGGCAGTTCAAAAAGAATTCCAGGAGTGAAAAGATCGGCGGCCACGAGGATAGGGGAAGTGACATTGGCTACGGGCAACACATGGCTATACTAACCATTAATGTCAACAGGCGAATTTCGACGCATGCGAAGCTAGCCTACACATCAACGGTTAGGTTTTAGCCGGTACTGGTCTCTCTACCCTAGATGTGGGCTATCCACATCTAGAGGAGAAAGGCAGTGATCAAAGAGAATCACACACGGGAGCCCGAAAGTCGTTCCTTTCCGTAAGTCGTCTTTTGGCACAAATTTACATTTTCTCCACGCCGCATTGGAATTGGCGTGATCATTTGGTGATCAGCTCTTCATTTTTTATTTCAATATGAATAATAAAAGAATCAAACAAAATAGTAGAAACTTCCTTGAACTTTGGGCGATGTAGCGCGTCTACCTCACGTTCCAAAGGACCAGGGTTCGATTCCCGAGTCCCACTTAGCAATGTTGTATTCATACCGTCCCATCTAGTAAGGGCCTAAGAGGCATAACACTCTGTCCGTCGGATATAATGGGACATAAAATGGTGGTCTCGTGTGTGAGAGAGTCACAACTCATGCACGTAAAAGATCTCGCTTCATTTATTCATCGCAACGAGTACTAGGGTCTTTAACTCGATGAAGTGGTCCTATGGTATACCTAACATTCAACTGGACCCCATGGAAGACCAGCTATTGCAGCTGAATATGGGCTATCCAGCCATCTTCTCAGATGGAAATCAAACAAACAAACTTTGACACATATTTACAACTAGAAACATTTCTGCGATTTTTGGTCATATCATCATAGATATATAAAGTAGGCCTAATTCCTTTTAAGTTTTATACTTGATTCTTTATAAAATAGGACAGAACGATTAAAAAGGTTTTAACCCTTCATTTTCTGTATCCACAGGGCAGTTGTCAGGTGATGAAGCTGCTACGCAGAGCACGCCCAAAGAAGCGCGACGTGGATCAAGAAGAATGTAGGTGGTCTTTACTTAACCCGTTGAGGACGGTTTGCTTTTGGTACAACACGCATTTCTCATAGACACTTGCCCGAATATACTCGGGACTCGGAAAAAAAACCCAACAAACTGTAATCCTTTTTTATACCTTTTCTTGCAATGTTACGTTCATGAGTAAGTTATTGAGCTTAAAGCCGTCCAAAAACCGTCCAATCTTTCAAATCACGTGCACTTCACATCCAAAAACAGAAATTTACTTTAATAAATGAAAATGTTGGCCAGCAATATCTTCGCCCCCCCCTTTTTGCGAGTAAATCCTTATATTGCAAGTAAATCCGTGAGAAAACCACTTTAAAATGACCTTTTTTAAACTTTAAAAGGGCTGTCATCTCGTCAAACATCATTACGTATGTTTATTGTGACAGCTTTTGTAAAATATAATATTTCATGAAAGGGGAAATGCAACAATTTACTGTACTTTGCTTCTGAATCATTAATAAAATGTTGTTTTCAACATTCGATCTTCATATATAATGTTATTTAACCAAAATCGATGTTTGTGTATTCTTGGAAGAACAAGTTGCAGAAATGAATTGGAATGGAATTTGAATTTTTTTTTTTTTAAATCCAGCTGAAATTGCAACTATAAGACTTTACTGAGATTGCAGTCCAATCACGAATGTTTTTAAATGACTTGTTGCTTCAAATTGACAGCTTTCATTGCAAGAAGGCCAAACAAACTTTTACTTTGACAAGGACAATTTTCAAATTACTAAAGAATAACCATGACATAACGTACAATAAAGCGTAAACTCCAACAGTCTGATTCTGATTTTATTTCTGAATTTCTTTTTCATAGATAAATGAAGTACAAATTCAATTGAACAAACAAATTTAGCACAGTATAGATTATGTAAATTATAAATCATAAATTATAAATTATAATCTCTCCTTATCTTCTCTCTGCACTAATGCCTACTGCGCCAAAAGCTCACAAGCAGGCTAAATCGTGGTCCAGCCGGCGGATATCGAAGAGCGTCGATGGGTCGCTGATCGAGAACTTTGAACAGAGGAAGAAACGAGAGGAGTTCGAGAATTTCATGAAGGACCTCAACGACAAGGAAATGGAGAAAGGGTCGGCCGCGTCACGTGATCGGAAAGGTTGGCGGAAGTCATTTTGATGCTTACAACGAGGATGATAAAATAAGATCATGATGATAATGATAGAAAATATGGACAATACAGAAAACATCGCATGACCGTCATTTTAGTAATGCTATCGCTATGCCATATGCAAGTTGAATACGATACATAGAAGCGCAAATGCACACACACATACACATTATGTGGATTAGAGAGAAAAATGTGGAAATGGAGTTTTTTAATTAAAAAAAAATGCTAAAATACTAAGATTGTTTTTTGATTGGTTGAAATGTTTTCTTTCATTTAATGTGTTAACCCTTTCTATGCCAGGGACTTTGGACTGTGTGTAGGCTTATACAACGTTATGGAGTTTTCTATGACAATTGACACTCAAAGCAGGCGGAAGGTTAAACACGTATTAAACCGGCGATGAATGAGGGAGTGTCAAGTTGGTGGAGACTTTGAAAGCAAATAACTTTCCTGCGGTGTTATTTCTTTGTTTTCAATACGAACAAGGAAAAAGTCTCAACTTGTTTACATGTAGTTCTATATCACCTGTTGACGTAAGTCCATCCCCTCCACCCCGCACATATAAATAATCTGTATCGCGATTTTTAAAATGTTCATATTTTACGTGTCCGCACACTGTTTCTAATCGATCTATTTCTTTCTTTGAAACTGCTTATCTTCATTAGACAACTCAAAACGTGGTGACTTACATGAGAACCTGAATTTATTTTTGAAGAAATAGTAAAGGAATGATCAATTGTGGAATTCTTTGGAACGATATCATAGTGACAGACAGATATCTGTCTACATTACAAATTAGATCAACACAATATAAGTGAATGACTTGTTAATATGCAATAAGAAGATGAAAAAGTTACTTATCACATCTAAAAAAACAAAAATAAACAACTATCCTTCACCAGGCGATGACAATGCTTCGGATGACTCCTTTGAGGAAGAACTCCGGGACATCGACACGGACGATGAGCTCGAGAATGCGATGAGGGAATTGGATGGCACCGACGCTCTTTCGATATCGACTCCAAAAAGTCCAGCCAGCGAATCGGAAAATGTGCCGACCAAGCATAAAGCGGTATATACTTGTCAGACGAAATAATTTAGATAGATACCGATGTAAGGGTAAACGGAACACCTTTGACTTATCTATCATTATGGTAGAAAAACAATGAGCCATGATTAGGAAAAAACTCACAAAGTATTACACAGCATAGCTAGAAATAGGGATGAGAAAGAGTAAGAGGATATAAAAGTTTATAGTATTTTGCCCAAATACCAGAAGATTGGTGATAAAAGTTTGACTCATTGCATCTACGAAGACCGGCATTATAGGTGTAGATAGAGTAAGAAGGGTAAACAAAAAGAAGAAGAAAGAACACACATTACAACAAAAGTGATTATAAATGAATAGAAATAAAAGGCGTATGAAGATATCAAAGCAAAGAAAAAGAAGCTGTAGAATGCAATATAACTATAATAGCTCATCACAAGTGGAATAACAAACGGTAGACCTATATATTAAAGGAAATAAAAAAAAATGTTAAGAAAACGAGAGACATCGAAGAAAGAAAGAAAATGTTATCACGCCATGGCATTAATCCTTCTCGTGAAAAGGGTAAAATGGGTTTGAATATCTCAGGAGTCACAACTCCATAACCATTTCAAACAAGATATTGAGTAACTTAGTATCTTAAACAACTTTAGGGATTTCATTCTTCCTGGTATACATGTTGAGTGATCCGGTGTTGATAGAAGTCCTTGTTGATGTATTATCCCTCAGGCGTATATGTCCAGAAAGAGAACGAAGGCTCCACAAGGCATCCCAGATGAAGTATTTGACGAAGAGGCTGAGAATGGCGTAGAAGAAGGGGGTCAACCCAATCGGTAAAGTAAAATTGAATTCATTCAACTTCATTTCATATTACATGGAAGATTTTCGAGTGAAAATTTTGCAAAAAGATTACAAATAAAGTTTGAATTGATTTTGGAAGGTTTATTCACCTTTATTTCTTTGTGTACACAACAAAGTAAATTGCGCTTAGATTTAAACTTTCATGAATTAACCACCATGTTTTATAAGTATGCAACATTCTATTTTACATCGTGGCTGAATATCATGTATCATTTTACTATTGTTACATGTGATGAATCGTTCATTGAAAAATATGAAAATGAATTGAAATTGAAATTGAAAAATGTCAAGATAATGTTACCACATAAACACGTATTTAGATTTACATAAATTTGTATGTAATATTTACCTCGCATTCTAAAAAGAAATATATTAGCCTACATGTGTGATATGACGTTATTTGAAGATCAACCGAAATCGTAATAGATATGATTTGACTTGATAACTAACATTACCGAATCTATTTTGTGGTTTCCCCCTGAATACCAAACAGTCACATATTTACATATCAAACCGTATGAAATATCAGAATATTTAACACCGTAAAGCCAAACCAAAAATAGTGATTACATATTTAGTCAATACCACATAATCAATATTTGATATGTATAGAAATCCTTTTTTTTTTTGTAATACAGCCAGAACCCTGAATTCTTGGTATGAAAAGTGAGAAGTACTGTCAATCTAAATTACTTCAATCATATAATCATAATCAGAGTTATTATCATCCTAGCATATAATATTAAGTTCTGTCAACAGACATTATTATGATTTTTTTTTTTTTTTTTGTCGACGAGTACACTGAATGCATCTACACAATTTTCATGATCAGTCCTGTATTATCATTAAATAGTTCGGGAAGTTCATTCCTTCATTCATTATACAGAATCATGAATGGTAATCCACGTATATATGTATATATATATATATATATATATATATATGCATACATACATACATACACACATATTTTTTATGCAATGATATCTAAAGCAGAGATCTATATGAAAGATACATCAGTCATAAGAGAAGGCTATTTCAACGCTGTCGCATGGCCTCCGTGTTCAATAACTTACACGAACAATAACATTCAGACTGGGTTAACTGTGGAAATTATTCTGAGCTTGCCCGACCTTTCACCTCACTAAAACATGCTCTTCCTGTTTGACAGGATGAACACGTGACTTTTGTCACAGCAACTAAAAATAAGTCACTGCCATTATTCGTGGTTTTTTTTTTCCCCAGCCGACATTCTCTTCCTGCACAATGTGCAGCAAAAAGCTGAGAAGCAGAAATCGATGTATGGCAAGAAGAAAACCCTGTTAGACGACATCGGCGGATCCGACTTCGAAGGCATTGAAGTAAGATGTGACCAAAGTGTGTTCAAACGGGTTCCATGACATTTGCTCCAGCAACAATTGCTCCCATGAAATATCTGCACGCTAAGCCAAACATAAATTCTGCCCACAAACATAACCCTAATCTTAATCCTCACATCAAATTAAACCTAAAAGCCCCATCCAACCCTAACACCAACCCGACAAGTCTTTTGAGAAAATAAGACCGGAGCAACTTATTGTCGCAGGAGCAAATGTCGTGTCACAGTTCAAACGCGCTTGTGTCCATGAGGGGGTATAGGGTTAATATGCGTGTGTGTGTTAAGTATATGACTGTCTGTTTGTTTGTCTGATCTTAATGTATGAGTATTCGTTTGGTTTGTTCATTCATAAATGCAAATTGATTTAGATTATGATGAAAACAAAGGTTTTAGTACAAAAGTGATCTGTGAACAACTATAACTATCGCTTGTGTGATCGATTTCCCTGTCTTTTGTAAGCACAAGCTTGCTTGCGCTTTGCCAGTGTTGGCTGACAGTCATAATCAAGATTGTTGTGATCGTGTTTTTTTTTTCTCCATGTCTGTTGCATTACTAACACAGCCACATCACACGTTACATTTCCATCATCCTGCTAGACTGGCAATTTGCCAAGCCAATGCTTAAAGTTCACCACCAATGATAATGTTGTGGCTTTAAAGGGAATCTTGAAATAAGCTTGTTGTGTACACCACCGTATCATTCCAGACGAGTTGAGAATAGTTTGAAAAAAAAAGGAGAAATCTTGTAAGCGCAACGGTGAAATTTCAATCTGATAAAAATTATGTGAATTAAAAAATTGTGAAGTTTTACTATTTTCTTCAAAAGAGTTTTTTGAACAGTTCATATGAATATGTAAATGAATGAGCGGATGATATAACTTCCTCACATTATTCCATTGGCCACGTACAACAGAAAATGCCGAAATTCAATATTTCTGTTATAAAAGTGTGAAATACAATGACATTCCATGATGAAGTTCAAAATCATAAACAGCCATATAAAATCAGAATTTGAGACTGAAGCTTAATTGCGTTTAAAGAAAAATGAAAATAGAAATTTGACGATTATGTGGGCAACAAACTTTCTGGCAAGTTGTAAGGTGACGACTTACTTGCTTAACTGTTGAAAATTGGGACAATTAGCGAAATTTCACAATTTCATAACTTTTGTCATTTATTTTTTTTCTCCTGGAAAATGTGTTTATTTCTATGAATTTGTGTTTTCATTTGTATTGTTTGTTTATATGTTTGTGTGTTTGTTTGATTGACTGCGTAACTGTATGATCTTTTTTGGGGGTGGGGGGTGACATAAAAGAGAAACATCCTTATGTATACTGAATAATCATTTCGCTGTCCGTTTTTTTTTTTGGGGGGGGGGATTTTACTCCATTAGTTACCTACAATTTGAACTTGGATCAGAAAGCATATACTTGATAATGAGTTCATGAGTGAATACTACTATGTTACACCTTGATCTGTAAACAACTGTACTTGCAAACCTCTCTCCTCTCTCTCTCACAGGTGGATGGGAACACAGAGCCAATTTGGGTACGGGTTCAGACTCTTACCAAAGGAAGTGTGTTTGTAAGTATACGGGTTCCGGTTTGCACTGGGAAGATATTATGGTTGATTGCGAAATGACAAATTGAATGTAATATTCTGATGGGCGAATGGCTGGGCTGCGTTCTATGTTAAGTATACCTGCGCGATAACATACCGTTAAAAAGGTTGAATCGTCTTTTGAGAAGTCTTAACTGCAAGAGAAGTTTCAGGTTTCTGGGACTTCAAAACCCAACCGGAACGTATTTTATTGCCATGATTGTTTTAAAAAAAAAGGGAAAAAATGTAAAGGGAAAGGTCTCGAAAAGAAGTAGGCCTAAAATGATCCGTTTGTACATCAAATTCGTAGAAAATTTTGAATTTGAAATTTGAATTTGAATGCCTTGATTATTTCTTGAAAATAAAAGCAAAAATTGAAGATATGCTTCTGTACATGAATTATATCAATAGCTTATGATATTATATGACACCCATTAACAGAAATGTTTTTATTTCATTTTATTTTTAATTCATTTATTTTTTTCTTTTTTATTTTGTAGGGCCTGGCTGACATGGCGTATGATTCCCAACCAAGCTTCGCAGTCATCAGCAATGGAGCCGAATGTATCCTCCTCTCCAAGAAACTGTACATGGAGCACGCCACCATGCGGATGATCAGTAAATTACGAACAGAGGTAACCAAAGCCTGACTGAATGAGCTACTTTGTAAATGATGATGAAATAACATAACGCCATTTATACGTAGAAACATCTGGACAAACATAATCGCTTTTGTAGGCGGTTATGACAGATCTCAAATACCCCCTCTTATTCCCAGTCCTCCTCCCCTTCCTAAAAACAAACAAACAAACCAAAAAAAAAAACCAAAACAAAACAAAGTCAAATATTCAGCATACTTTATGAAAATAACCATCACCCAATTATAGATTGTTATTACATATTATTATAATTCATTATTCCCGCTGTCTCCTGAAAGAGGTGATCCAAATAGTGCTGTTTTCATTATCCTAGAAAAATGATGTTGAATGCTCTTTCTATATACTCCTCATCGTTGTCCTACCGTGACATCACAAATGTCTTATTATCCAGCAATGTCGGCCCACTACTTCTAAAATATGTTGGGAACGGATTGTCTAATATTCTTTAAACATCACTGATGTGTTCAACTAATATTTCTGCATTCACTCAATTCACACAATATTTGGGTCTCATGTCCCTTTAAGCATGTGATACATTATTTTCTTTGAAGATATATTGATTAAACTATTACCCTTATTTTCTTTTGTATCGATAGTATCAGCGGTATCCCCCGGAAGATGAGCTGCAGGCGGGGTTAGAGGTCAAGCTCAAATGGGACATCTACAAGGAGGAGACTCTAAAGGGCACGCTTGAAGAAAGCAAGGCTCGGGACAGAGCCAGTCGATTCAGATAGATACCACCGTCATTTTGCCACTGACATTTTTATTTGTTTATTTATTTATTTATTTATTTATTTATGTAATTATGTATTTATTTGTTTAACTTAATTGTTATTTATTTACTTATTCAAGCATTCATTCATGCATTTATTTATTTTTTGCCTGATGGACTTGTGACAATATGATGTAATAGCTACTTGCAGCGAAAAAAAATTAAATAAAAAACCAGGTACACAAAAAACTTGATATTGTGCACGTCAGCAATCCGAATCCTTCTGAAATCGGACAAGAATAAGTTAGTCACAAAATGTTTAAGTTTCACATAATATCTTCACCGAATAGTGCGCAGCTATACACACGCTGCTGTGGTAAATTAGAAAAGGTCTGTACACAAAGTTTTTTGGTCAATAATTCAGCAAGTGTAATCAGCGCTGGGCTATTATCATATAATCAATATTATTGATTTCATGTAAAGAATATGGGTGACTTTGCACTATCCTGAACGTGGTGTGAAATGGCACTTGGAGATAGTGTCTTACGAGCTTGAGTGATTATAGTTTAGTGGATGGCTGTCGTCGCTTCTTTCTGCTTTAACTCTTTTCATTTACATCCGAAAAGTTGATCACGAGACTGCTCACATGTTAAGAGAGCTTATATGGTATTTGAGATTACCTATTGAGTTAACGCGTTGTTGTGTTATTCCTTTTTTTTTTTTGTCTGCTTTAAGGAAGATTACTGAGTTCTCCAGCTGAAACAAGACCATAATGCATGAAGGCCTCAAAGCTTTACAATAATTGCCTGTATTCGTCAACACTTTCGGATGGCAAGAATAACAAAATTATTCATACACACTCAAGTTATTTCTTGTCGCTGAGGTATAAAACCAGTGTCATCCATATAAACAAATTCGATGTATTCCAATACTTGGAACCCAGATTGCAGGCATAAATTTTTGCTATAGGCAACGTACGGCCTTTTGGGTGTCGGAAGTAACTGATTTTCTATTTTCTAAAAAAAAAGGGGGGAAATGCATGTAAGGAGAAGAATATATTTGGGAGAGAATGGAAATTGTGAAAAAAAAATCCCGGAGAAAACAGGCATTGACGGTAGAAAAAAAAATGTGCTCTACTAGCCGTCTCTGCTAAATATCTAGTAGACTCGTAGATGAAAGCGTGTGACTCTCCAGTGCTCATTAATCACTAATTTCCTATACTCATGATTAACTTGTCCATCTTTATAATGGAATGCCACTACCGTCAATCGTCATACTATGTGTGAATGTCAAATGCATTCAGCAACGTCAATTTGCGCTGGAAGAACAAAATTTCATATTGGTGTTTTAGTCGAAGATACGTGTACTGTAATATACTGTGGTGACGATGAGTTTTCTACCTTGAACACTCAAAAAGTTAAAGGGATGGTATAGTTTTGGTATATAGAAATGGAGACTTAGATTTTGACTTTTTTTTGCAAGATAATTACAAAACCACCTGTAAAATATTGCAGAGCATACAATTTTAAGAGGAATTCCATGTTTATTTGATGAAAAAAAAAATCGATTTTGATCAAAGTGATCATAAGGAAAGGTGGGCTTAACGTTTTATTAGGATTGTTTTGCTTTGGACATCTCAGCCATTTAAAACCAATCTTCATCAAATAAACTTTGAATTCCTCCTAGATTGAACGCTCTTTCATTCATAAGAGGTTTCTTGTTATCTCACAAACAAAGAAGTCGAAACCTAAAGCCCCATACATCTCAATCAAAACTATATCATCCCTTTAATATCTTAGTCTTCTCACTTTTATAAACTTTGTAAATCTGTGTGAAATATGTTTTGTGAATTTTTGTAAGAACACTGAAATCTACCAAATAAAAGTATCATGAGATGCTGTCTTTGAAAATATGATTTCTCTTCTCTCTTGAGATTAGGTTGTGTCTTTAAATCTTTAACCCCTTGGCCCGAATTCTCAAAGCTGGAATAACTATACCGCGGAATAGTTATTCCGGGGAATAAGTTATTCCACCTTTGAGAATAGATTCCGGGGAATAAATCGCGTCATTTTACGTCACGAGGGCCTGATTTGCATAAAAGGCGTAATAAATCGGCGGAATAAGCCGTGTAACAAAGTTATTCCACCTTTGAGAATTCGGGCCCTTGTGTGCTTTCAGTGATCATTGGTACTGAAGACCCCATAGCGTTGTACACACAGTCCAAAGTCCCTGGCACAGACAGGGTTAAATTCCGAGAAAAAAAAATAGAGTTATAAAATAGTCTTGCCAATCAGGCATAATTAGTTGTAAGTATAGACGCTAAATCTTTGAATTTGAAGAAAAAGAATTACTTGTCCGACAAAGAAATGCATTGGCCCTAAAATAAAAGGAAACATACCAATCCAATTTCTCATGGACCACCTCAAGATAATCTGTCTGGAAACTTGGGAGCCCAAGATAAATGCATTTTTCGGGGCCCCTTTTTGTGGCCCCTATAGGCTTACGGTACAGGATGTAATGTGACTTTCCAGCAATTCATTTTATTGACTCGTGGCCACCTCCTAACATGATGAGACCATCAAACCGTGTTACCTTTTTCAACTGAATAAATCTTCTGGGCCCCCGGTCTACAACCCCAGGGCCACTGGGTCACGGGTATATTGTCGAGCCCTGCATATTGTACAAAGACAGAATGAGAGAGAGAGAGAGAGGGAGAGAGAGAGAGAGAGAGTGTGTGTGTGTGTGTGTGTGTGTGTGTGCGTGTGTGTGTGTTATAAAAGCAAAGTGTCATTCCAATATAAAACATTAACTTCCAGAGATGCAGTAATATATTATCAATCACACAAACAAAACTTCTGTAGTTTTATTGTTAAAGAATGCACTTCTTCCTATAGTCGTCTTTTTAGTTACTCCACGCTCCTCACCAAATTCAATTTGAATACTGAATTACATCTTAGATTTAAAACATTTATTTTATTCATTTAAATTTTACATCCAAAATAGTTCATTCTTAAATGGATTTAAATACTAGTCACTCAAAGCAAAACGGAGTGGAATTATAGGCAATGTTAACAAATTCATAACTCCCCTTAGCTCTGTGACAATCACAACCAGCTATCAGCTAGCTCTTAAAAAACTATACCATGATCTACCCTTAAGCTATTGCTGATGATTTGATAAAACAATACCAAAATGTAAAACTTGTCGGATCCAATAAATATTTTGACTGACTGCCGAAAGGTACTGTGTATCATGGAGACAACAGTTGCGTGACATGTTGCGTTCACTGGAGTGAAATTAAAAAGAAAAGAGGAAAAACAACGAGTGTGACTCAGCTATTCTGACGCGAGTTTCCGAAACAGAACAGGAAGCTGCTGACGATCTCACAATAGTGTGTAAAAGGAGATACTTATATTTGAGAAATTGTAAACTTTCAAGGAATATAGCTCTTACAACCATGATATTTGCCAGGGTCTTTTTATTTCTTTTTTCTTACCTGTGGAAAGGGGGTGGGGTCAATGTCCTTGTCTGAAATCAGAGTGAATATCAAAGAATTGTGATCGAGATATTCGTGTTAGAAAACTAACCATGTGTTCAATTTTTTATATTTACGTGTGCATTATAAACACCGGTTTAATAGCATGTCTCGGCGATCAGGAGGACACGACTCCGAAAAAAAAATAAAAAGGCAAAAATCACCAAAAACAACAACATGACAACAAGCTTGCGAAGAAGAAGAATTTTCAAAATCAGGAAAATACAAAAAAAAAAACTGCAAAAAGAAAAAAGCAAAAAATGCCAAAAAACAATAAATTGCATGAAATTGGAATCGTGAAAATCCTCGATCGTCCTTTTCCCTGCAGATTCCATTTGTATTTATTACGTTGTTTCGTCTGTGTTCAAATACGTCTCTTAAAAAAAAAGAACTTAAAACACTTCAAATAAACAATGTTTACTCATTTATATATCAATTTTGATGAACACCAAAGAGAAGGGCAATTGTTCTCACCTTTACGAGATAGACACATTATTTTTATGGGTGTTTTGTGTTGAATTCTCTAAGAGGATTTATGAAAGTTCTTTATAGTTCTAAATTCAATGATCGATCTTACATGAATATAAGTGCAACTTCGTTTACCTCTAAAGACCTAATATGAATTTTCACTGACATGGGCAAAACTCTTACAAAATCTCGCTGTTTATTTTCACAATACATTTCCGAAGAAAGAAAAGAAAAGAAACTGAATCTAATCTCGTTGGACCCTGTCATGTAATCCGAATGAATCGATTTTGATGGTAAAATCATTCAAAAAACAAACAAACAAACAAACAAATCGTAGAAAGAACTGCACTTTTGATGGATCACAGTTGCTGAGTATCACATACATTGCCGAAATATAGGAAATTTCACATGTTGTGTATAAATTGATGTAACTGTATTCTATCGACCAAAAATACAAAAAAATGGAATGAAAAAACATGTATATTTGTAAAAACTAACCATGTATACATTACTTTACAGGGTTTGGCAGTTTATAAGGTACTGAAATTAACCAAAAATGGTGGCTGTGGCAAAAGACACGTATGATCACGGCCAATGTTCAGATGTTATCCCAACGTGCGATTGTAGTGGAAAACCCTGTCTCTCTGCCAACACACCGGCAAGACGCGAAAGGCAGGGCGTGGCAGGAAGATGTAGATCCCCTCCACCAAAGGGTAAGAAATATGTGGAGAGCTGTTGTATCACCCCTGAATGTAATATCAACGCTAAATGTAATATCGACCTTAAATGTACCACACCTTAACCCTAAATGTAATAACAACCCTAAATGTAATACATTCTAACGCTAAATGTAATAATCGAGTCAAGAATAATATTGCAAGAAAAAAACAAACAAAAAATATTTTGTGTACCCTCTCCACGACAAATTGCCCTAGTTTTGTGTCACTAAGTTGTAGTGATTGCCAGAAGTAGTGAACAATGTCATGAGGCTAATATTTCGGACAGTGATTTGCTGCCATGTCAATGTGTGACAGATATTCGTCATTGAAACACTATATAGATAATGAGGATTTATAAAAATTTTGCGAAATCTTTCTAAATCTTTCTAACTTCTAATTCTCTTATTCTCGTTTCATCAGTAGGCGTATGTGGGGTTTTTTTTTGCAATATCATTCATATTCAGAATTTCCTTGCAAAGAATTTTAGCCCACTTTTTTTTTCAACAAAACTGAAAACAATCATGAACACTGAATGAACATTGGAATACAAAATATTTGTGTGATTGTATGAAAACGGTAATAGATTTAAAGACTATGTCACATGGACGTAATTAACTTTGCAGCAAACAAAGGAATAATAAGACTGTGTGATTTTTACCTAGGTAAATAACAAAAACAAATCTAAGCAATTATTGTCGCTCTTGACTGCTATACAAAGTTTCGTCATATCCCCTACCCCCTGACCTTTTGCCCGATAGTCTGCATTGTTTACACTCTCTATAATGAGGTGTATTAAATTTAGGGTCGTAATTACATTAAGCATTAAAATGTATTACATTTAATAGGGTTGACATGAATGACATCTAGGATTGTTATCACATTTAACGTTAAAATGTATTACATTTAGAGTTGTTTTTACATTTAGCGTTAAGATGTATTACATTTAGGGTCGATATTACATATAGGGTTGAAATGTATGACATTTAGGGTTGTTATTACATTTAGGGTTGATATTACATTTAGGGTTAAGATGTATTACATTTAGGGTCGATATCACATTTAGGGTTAAAAAGTGTTACATTTAGGGTCGATATTACATTTAGGGTTGACATGTATTACATTTAGGGTTGTTATTACATTTAGGGTTGACACGTATTACATTTAGGGTTGTCTCCGGTTATTACATTTAGGGTTAAAATGTACTACATTTCGGGTTGACTCAATTATTACATTTAGCGTTAAAATGTATTACATTTAGGGTTGTTATTACATTTAGGGTTAAGGTGTATTACATTTAGGGTCGATATTAAATTTAGCGTTGATATTACATTTAGGGGTGATACAGCTGTCACAAACCCCATGTTTACCATCGATCCAGCACACCGGCATGTGATTGATTCGACACTTGACAAGTCATGTCTTAATCCGTCGGCCGTCTTTTTTTCTCACAAATCCAGTTTCCTCTCCACTCCACATTACATTCTCGATTCTTAGTTTATTTGGTTCACTCTCTATTTGATTTGGTTAGATTTACTTTTCCATGATAATCACAAAAGATGTAAAAACAGTGACACATTACAAAACATTACTACAATTATGTAAAAAAAAAACAGTTCATGAACTTGAATAGTTTAAACATAATTATAAGGTAAAGAAGTAAAGATTACTCAGTTCATATAAAAGAAAAGTAACTAATCAATGGTTATTCAACCAAGCAATGATAGAAACTACTACAACTAATCATTAGATCGCGAAATCCAGAAATTTGTGTAGATCAGAGTTTCGCATAACAAATTAAGAAACTTTGAAATACCATCATTAAAATATTTCTTTTTCATTACTCACTGTTTTTCATGGAAAGTCTATCAATCAGTGTATTTCAATATAACTCACTAGAATTATATACAAGTCTTTCTTCATTTGCCTTTCTTTCTCTCATTCTATAAGTGCACTTATGATGAAAATGTAAATAAGTGTGTCAACAAATTTAGATATATATTTGTTTTTGTCAGCTGATATGTAATGTTTTTGTTATTTCAATTTGGAGTACTTTGTGTATGCTTCGGTCCATGTTATGACAAGTGATGGTTTAAATGTATTTTACTTTTTTTCTCAAGGACTCCCGCTACGTTAATTGCCACATAAATACTCAACGATGATCTTGGTTTTAACAAAAGATTACAAAAACAATGCTTCATCTAGAAAAAGGGAAGTGTTAAGACTGCACTATGAATTGTTAACTGTGTGTGACTGAGTGTGTGTGTCTTTCTGTATGCATTTAAGTTATGAATACTTTCAAAATTTGGTTTGACTTTCGCCCTCAAAGGTCATATGGCGCAGCAGACCTAATGCGAGAGAAGAACAAAGGGAAAATGATATTTCAGTTTAGGATGAATTTTTTCAACAAAAAAATATGTAAAATCAACAGGAAAAATAATGAAATGGGAAAAAAAAACAAACAAAAATTTTGGAAATTTGAAGCTCTTGAACACCTCTGACCTATACTATGAAAGCTCGATTCAGACTGCGCATCTTCAATAGCGAATCTTTCACGGACCTCCATGAATTAACCATTCTGGATCATTGCAGCTGCATTGCCTACAGAACATTGGTGGTATTCGGATTACTTATTGCACTCTTTCATGATATTGTCCCTTGTTTGTTTGTTTTTTTAATCCACGAATACTGATATTGTTCGTGGAACTGCATACTCAAGTATATCAACTCTTCCATTGAATATTCACAGTGCATTTTTTCACCAACATTTTTGGATCCAGGCGATGATCCGTATCATGGACCTACAATATAGCTCCATGTCTAGGTCGACAATAAAATTTACAATTGCTTTGTCCTTCCCTCGTTCGAAACATTCCAGAAGATTATTTCTTTTCTATTAAAAAAAAAACCATTTGTGACAGATAGGCAAACACACGAACAAACGCCTATTTCTGTGCGTATTTCCATTCCTCTTACCATGGTTCACAACTGTATGAATTCATGCATGTCATGAAAGCGAGTTAGAAATTAGTAGACGCCCTCTGTAGGCCAGTAACGTGTCTTTGTACGTAACCGTTTGCGTCTGCTGAACATTAGTTACCTATACTTTCTAGTTGTGAATAATATATGAATAAAATATGAATATAATTGCGACTTCGTTTACCTCCTGTGAACACACAAAATAACGCAAATTTTATTCCCACAAGCATGCATATCCAAATAAGCATATACTGTCAAGCTTACATGGGGCAATTTACTCGTGAATTCTACTTTTTTCGCATTATTGTGTGAATTTCGCTTCTCATCGACCATCAAAAACTAACCACGACATTAAAATCCTGTCTGCACCAATGTCATAAATTCTTGCGAAAGAGCGTATTGATTGTCGACGGTTCGTGGAGGGATCTGGTGTAGGCTCCTTACCCGGGGACATCGCTACCATGCTAGTAACCATCTTATGCAAATCGTTAGCCGAATGGCACCTAAGCAGTCACTTGCACCGCACTCATTGAGTGCAACATTCGGCCACTTCCTCTCAGGAAAGCGAGCCACACTAGATTACCCGATTTTCCAATGGAAAGAGAGGTAACTCTATAAACGCTCAGAAGAGCAGTTCGCGTGTCTAAAGGGCCCTAATCGGGCTTGACATATACGTATGTCGCTGACGATAGTGTGTATGTGGTAACTGGAAGGGATGTTGGTGCCTCCCCACCGGGCCTATAAACCGTCCGACATTTTTTTTTTTTCAGTCATAATCATTTTCAATTGCTTCTTGAGTGCATAGTTCCCTCCCAATTTGTACTCTTTACATGTGGCGTGTGGTAGTTATAAACAATCATTGCATATCACCGCACCGATCTGCATCAATTTATTGTGCAAGAACATTGTTCTTCCATGATCCAGAAATTAAATACAATTTGTTTACTTCCATTTCAAATCCTAAAAGGCAGGGTCTGGGGTAATTGGCCAGGGGTAGTTGCCTAGACCTCATAAAACCTATTAGTGATACATGATAAAACATGCTGACAAAAATAAAAAATAAAAATAAAAAATTGCAAGCACAAATTGTTACAGATGACAACAACAGGAAATACGCAATAAATTGGAGAGTTGTGTGCGTGTAAAAAGTCAGTAAGTCCTGTAAGCACGTGTATACAGGTTATTTAGAAGTTGAATTAACAAAAACAAATTATTTTACAGAGATTAATTGCAGATCAAGTTTCAAGTTTTTACTTGAGAAAATACACAAAATATTATTTTAAAAACCCTAGACATAGACATATACAAAGGCTTAATTGAAATCATCCGGGTTTATTGCATTCCAAAGAGATGGACCTGTATGACAAAGGGTTTCTGTGATCTCGTACTAGAAATTCCCATTGATGAATTACATTTGAGCTCCGTGTATTATGCATAATTATGTAGGCCTATGGAAGTAACGTGATTCATGATGTAAAAGGAAAGTTCATTGGTGCAAAAACGTTGTATTTAAAAAGTTATTTGAAATGTATGCAACTTGAGCGTTTTCGATCGTTAAATAACAAATATAACAAGGTAAAATAAAAGCATTATAAAGGGAAAGTAAGACAACTAAGAGTGGTAATCCCAACTTCAAACGATTTAAAACAGCAAAAACTGCGCAAATTTTCTCCATCGATTTTCGATATATATTCACGCAATCCATATTGCCACCTACTGAATTGATCGTCACTGAGATATGGACTTTCCATATATTTTTATGTCATTTGTTAATTGCACATTCCTTTTTTCTTTTGAAATTAAATATAATTAATTCTATCTACAGTTGATTGCACTGAAACCGCTTCATAATACCAAACAAATTATCGTTTGCAGTGAAGATTGGAAAGCAGTCGTCAGAGACGACATCTATTTCAATAACTTATTTTCTTGCATTTTAAGAATTACAACAAACATTTCAAGAATTACACCAAGTAATGGCATAAACGTGTATATATCAAATAAGAAAAGTATATGATTATTTCAAGAATGGGTACAAGAGTCTTTAAATAGTGCAGGTGCTGTATAGATAGCTTCATGCAGTATATGATATAGGCTTGTCCTCTTCAAAAAAAAAAAACAAACAAGTAAACTAACAAACAAACCCAAAACAACAACCAAACCTATGAAAACACTGCAGTTTTGTTTTTAGTGTAATACAGCACCATGTTCAAGTTGGCGTATGTAGATACATGCAGCTAAAAAGGAAACTGGATATGTAAGGTTTCATCAAAATTGACCCATTATATAAGAAAGTTACGCAATTTTACAGTTTCAAAATAATATAAATACGTAACATCCAATTGAAACAACATCATGAGAATTGATGTGATTAGATAAGGGAATATATCACGACCTCACATGACCTCATTTTACCTTCACATAAAACATAAAGAAAATAGAAAAAATTATAATCAAAACGGTGTTATGTTGCAATAGCAAAGCAATGATGATCTTGCATTTTTGAGTGTTACGAAATTAATTTTTTTTTTGATTGCCATTTTGATGACCATCTTGAATATAATTATATGAAAACCCTCATGGACGCAAGACTTGCATCAACTACGTCCATATTTAGCTCCCTCGAAACAAGGTAAGCCATCGACTTATTTCCAAGTCATTTACCAATTATTTACAGCCATTTTAGATATCTCAAAATCCTCAAGGAAAGATTTGCCTCATCCGGACTCGGATTCAGTTCCTTCGAATAAAACTTTAACATCGTTTCAATTTTTAACCATTAAAGAAATATATGGGAAATTTAATTCTTGGCGGACATCTAAATGATCTCAAAACCCTGAAGGAAACGAACATAGCACCATTCAGATTCGGATTTATCACCCGCAAAATAAGTCAGAGATCAACCCTTGTTTTTTTTTCTTCAAATTTTCACTACTTAAAAGAAAATCTTTAGGGATTTCGGATTTTGGCGGTCATTTTGAAGTTCATGTTGAATATCTCAGAAATCTCAAGAATGCAAGATTTTTGTCATCCAGATTCCGATTCGGCACTCTCGATTATAGGTGAAAACGAGAAGCAAACAACAATAGTAATAACAACAGCAAAATTGGACAGGCGATGAAGTGCAGTATGTATAAAGCCTCCGGCACCCATATTATTATTTCGTGTTTTGGGTTGTCGCGATATTGGTTAATCTGCTCAGTGATCACAATGAATTCCATAGATCTGTACATGACACTATCTTTTCACTTTACAACTAGAAGATGCTAAATTATATAAATCTTCTGAAATGACACTTTTAGTCTGGTAACAGTATAGGTCTTCCACTATTTCATTTGTCAGATTTTGCTCGGAGTCAAAGTGACCGTGATGATACTGTATGCTGTGTGTTATCTTGAAAGTGGCTACATTTTTCACAAGACAGAAAGTCCTCTTTGGATGAAATTATCTATTTTCTTTAATTATCATGTTCATTTGTTTTGGGGGTTTATTTTTGTGTGTGTTATGTTGTTTTCGTTTTGTTTTTGTTTTTACTTTTGACATTATATCATATTGTCAAATTGTTTTTTCATTCTCGTGTAATCATATAGAAATAAGACAATGGGTGTTAATCCCATTCTACGTCTTATATACGTCTCCAACTGCTTTTTTTTTTAAGTTAAAAAAAGAAGAAGAAGAAAGAAAGAAATACAGACCAAATGCGGATTTTTATTGACATTGCGCAAAATTGTGCCCCTGTCAAACTCTTACAAATTCTCGCTGTTTATTCAATTCAATTCAATTCAATTCATTTTCATATTTCTCAATGAAGGAATGTACATCAAATATAATGAAATGAAGTGAATCATAATATCCGGCTTGGATGCACAGTGAATTAATGTCAACATATAAAACATGGCGGTCTATCTTTGTAGGTTTGAATCTATGTATAAGGCTAAAGAAAGCGAGCTTGTTAAGCGTAGAGCCCATTGTTAGGTCTCACACCTGTAAATGGAATGTCCCAGACCCCTTCATAAATTCGTATCAAAGATACCAAAATAAATGACGAAAAAAAATAATAAAAAATCAATAATGCGGTTTGGCATAAAACTGAATATCTGCAGATATTGAGTGTGAATTCCTATACAAACTACATTTTGGTTTAAAGATGAAAGCTTTTCTCAAGGAATTTGAAGGGACTATAATATTATGGGTGCATGTACAGGAAATATGTGGGGGTTTTTTTTAATGAAAGGAATTCGTAGTCTGGCTTTGCGGACCCTTGGACAGAGTTTAAGCAGAAGAACATGCCTTGTAAATTTGATGGATGACAGGGTATAGCTCACTTATCCAGGTTAGTGAAGATAAAACACCTCATTTCTCCCAGATATTTTACAGAATTTTTGGAATCTTGAATTTTAACACACGTCTCTATGGGGAATTATTTACCCGTGTGAGCCCCATTAGCGCTATCTGTCGAAGTGCTAGCCTTTTGCAAAGGCAACTCGCAATGATTTGTGGACGTGCACAGTAAATCGTTGTGTGCGAGTCCACCGCTCGCTGCTTGCTAGTCCACAAATCATTGCGAGCAGCCTTTGCAATAGGCTGCCGAGTCCGAATGAATCGATTTCGATTATTAAATCGTTCTGAAAAGTGCTTGTAGAAGGAACCGTACTATGATGGACAGATATGTACAGGTACGTATCATATACAGTGTTGGAAAATTGGAAAATACCACATGTTGCGTATATAGCCTACAGTGACCAAACTGCTAAACCCAAAGTAAAAGAAAAATGGAAAAAGAACTCGCAATGTCAGAAAAATAACCATGTATACATTTATTTACAGGGTTTGGCAGTTTATAAAGAACCGAAAACACTTGAGCACCTGGCGGCTACGTGAGAAGGGCTATTGACATCGGCCAAAGTTCAAGTTTCCCCAGACGTGCCGGAATAGGGGGATACCCGCCTCTGTATCAATACGCCGGCAAGATATAAGATGCGGGATAATCAAGGAGATCTGAATTTACCTCTCTGGTGTACGATAACGCCAAGCCTGCACAAAAGTTGCGCGAGCTGCGAAAGTACGATGAGAGGTGAGAAGACCCTTGGTGTACACAATCCACAATTACTGGTATAGGATTAAGGAGGAACTTGAAGAGTCATTCCCTAATCCGTCTGCCGTCTTTTTGCCACAAATTTACTTTTTCTTTTCACTTCCACTCCACATTAAATTCTCGATTCCCAGTTTATTTGTTTTGACTAGATGTTTTTGTTTGATGCAATTTTTCATGATGATTATGAAATAATGATGCTCATACAATGACACATCATTATTATAAATATGTGAACAATGCATTTCGTATTAGCGGAACAGTATGAGCCAAACAATTTGTTGAGTTGCTTATAAGGATTACTCTAATTGGTTTTCTGTTTTCCTAAAAAACTATGAGTAATTATCACTTAGCGATGTAATTAGCCCTGAGATTGAGCGATCACTTTTAGTATGGTCATAACTACGTTTATAGGGTAATACCAAACCACCGCCAGGTAGTTGTCAGCCGAAGTTGTATGAAGTTACGTGAAGATGAATTCATTGGAGACTTACAGCATATAAGGTGTCTTGGAGTGACGTGCTTGGGGAAAGAGATGTAGTAAAGAAAAAAAAAACATATGAACTTTGTGTCTCTAAATTCATTTTTATTCTCAGTAATCATGCTCCAGTTCGGAAAAGCCTGTCCGACAGAAGAAGACACCATGCATGAATAATGATGTAATAAGTAAGATTCGACAAAGAGACCAGAATGAAAAAGCAAATCAAAAAGTCTTGATCTAATCTTCATTGGGATTGTATGAAAAAGAAAATTTACATCCATGATTAGAACGGCAAAACGATTTTACGTCTCAAAATTGATTGGAGACAAGGATGAGGCCAGACTCAATTTTGGGATCCCTTTGGGTTCTTGTTGTATATTAACAATTTATCTAGATCTGCTCAAAATTTGGAATTTACACTTTATGCGGATGATGCAACACTATTATTTTTACCTAGTCACTATAGACACTCTAGTTTACAAGAAAATTTAGAAAGTGAACTGAATAAATTAATAACATGTTTTAAGGTAAATAAACAGATTACTATATTTGATAAAACATATAGATATGTTCCTTGATATAATAGATCAGATGAAGTGAATGATTATATCAGAAAATATTGTACTTCTATTATTGATTCGCACAGTATATGTAAATCTGATAGTGTTTATTATGTGGGTATGTATATTGATGAGAATTCAGAGTAGAATATACATGAAGAATATGTAGATAATACAGTTTCAAAGAGTATAGGCATTTATATAAACTTCAATATTATTTACTTTTTATCTACTCTTCTTATTTTGTACAATTCTTTTGGGGTACAATATTTTACCTACTAAGATTGTATTCCAATTTGGGGCAACTGTAATTCTTCAAAGATGAATTCATTACTGAAGTTACAAAAGAAAGGAGTACGCACATGCACAGGTAGTCACTATCTTGCCCACTATGCAATATTGTTAAAATTGTGCATTTTGAAGATTTTTGAAGATTTGAAGATATACTGCAAACTTTGTTCTTTTTTAATTTTCAAAACTTTTTTTTCTGTATTTTATTGATCAGATCAAAAAACATTGTGCTTTGTCATAAATCATATGACATATACATTTTGACATCACAAAACAAACATATGATAGCATTCAATCAATGATAGTAATATTACCAGGCGTCTGATCCTTTTTTTTTTTTTGGACTATACTCTGTAACACATGTTAACACCAATAACTCTAGAATCGTATACACAGAAAATGAGGGAAAAGAAAAAAAATAGCCTTCAATGGAAACACTAAATATTACCAAGGACAAGACAAAACAAACCAAAGGTGCAAGAACACACACTACAATCTTCAGCAACAACAAAAAAACAACAAGAAAAACCAAAACAAAGGTACTACATAACATTCACCTAGCTCATTTATGCACTCTCCGTAAACTTCCTCTCTACAATAACATATACTCCCAGCCCTGGGCTGAAGATGGCAAGTCTCCTGTCCCTTCTCCCGGCGGCCTGGGCGATGGTATTCGACGCTACAATCTTCGGGATGATAATGCAGAACAGAACAATTGTTTCATAAACATAAGCTGCAGTGAACGCCATGACAAGTGAGAGAGAGAGAGAGAGGGGGGGGGGAGGGAATTAGAAAAAGGAGTATAAACCGCGGTGAGAAGGAAAGGACCATCTGAGCAAGGGAAAGGAAAAAAAAGGGAAGGGCATTTGACTTTCCATAAAGATATAATTTGTTCTATTTTTCTCCATTTTGCCCCATGCAAATCAAATTTATTTTTGCTTTTAGCTATTTCTTCTAAAATCAAACTACCTCTTTTTACATATGGCACAAAATGTTGCCTTTGGGGACATAAACTTTGATACTTACAGCTTAAAATAAATTGTTTACCTATTATTAATGTGAAATTGTACGAAAAAACAAAATCGTTCCTCGGCTGTATAACACCATAACACCTTTTGACATGAAAACAATTGCAAGGAATCAATTTTCTTTTTTTTTCCTCTTTAAACAGTGATTCCCAGAATACAGACACCTTCCGGCAATCAATAAACAAATGTTCTATTGTCTCCGGTTCCCTTTTACAGAAGGAACATCTTGAGTCATCTTTTCTCCCTATTCGAACAAGCCACGAATTAACGGAGATCAAATTATTCAGTATCTTATATTGCGTTATTCTTAATTTTGTATCAATTGTCAAACTAGCAGGTAATTTGAAAAAGGATTGAACATCTTTAAATCCAATGTCATACATAACATTAAAACGATCAAAAACACTAGATTTTCCAGGGTTATTCAAATGCAGATATATATTATATAAATGCTTTGTTGTTACGCTATGTAATCCAACCATCTACCCTTAATCCAAATTGAAGGAAAAATATTCAGCGGTTTGATAAAGGGGTGATAATCTTGACGAAGAAAAAAAAAAAGCTTCCATTCACTTGGCATCTTCTTGAAGCAATCAAGAAGAGTGAAATACTGAGTAAACTGCAAACATTTACCCTTACAATCCTTCCAACGCAGAGGTCGGCCGTATCCATCTAACATATCAGTTACCTTCAAAAAACCTTTCTCTACTATATGTGTGTTAAACATAGACTTCCCATGAAACAAAATGTATTTATTATTCCAGATTGTTTTATTGGGTATGCTTAATTCTCTGTTCTGAAGAATGGACCACGTTTCTAATACCTCTAGAAACCATCGTGAAACATTAATCTTTAACTTTAAAACATCAAAGTTGTAGAAGAACAAAATTTTTCCTCCTACAGATGCTAACAATTTTAAACAAATGGATTTCCACTTTTTTGAACATGACCCAAATACTATAGTAACCTCTGCACCCCTTTTATTTTTTGAGCTTGCATCATTGACTTTAAACAGCACATTTTCAAACCTCCCTCCTCATAATCTTTTACTAAAACATCGAGCCTTATTCTATCTGGGCCTCTCCAAATAAATTCACGTGATGTATAAAAGAATCTGGCACTGAAACTATACTTGCGATATATAGCAACTGAGATAAAGCATAAGTCTTAACAATCTGAATTTTCCTGTAAAGGGATAAATCTCTATATATCCACCTATACAGTTGAGATTCAATATTCATCAAAATTATTTATAATTATTGTGCCTTCCGGTCATGAAAAGAGTACGAAATATCTATTCCTAAATTCTACATTCCTAGATTGTTGCACGTCCGTCTTAGGTGCAGTAGTAAACGCAGATGGACCAATTCGCATCACTTTTGTCTTATCATAATTAATTGATAAAGACGAACAGATAGCAAAATCATCTAAAATCTTTGCAAGATTAGGAAAACATTGATCATTTGTTGAAAAAACTGTGATATCATCCTGTACACTTAACTTTATTCCCATAATTTCTGGACTAGATCTAATATGGAGTGCTCTATGGCTAAAATGAACATATAAGGTGACAAAGGATCGCCTTGGCGGACACCCCTCCCAATCCTAAAATACCCAAATGACCTATTATTATTCAAAACGCAACTTTCTATATCATTATCAAACACATGCACGAATCTACAAAATTGTTCTCCAAATTTAAAAATTTCAACACTTCAAATAAATATTGATGATTGGGGGAATGACAAGCTTTTTTGAAATCAAGGCTAACAATGAAACCACAAATATTTTTCAATCTAGAATCAAAAAGTGTCTCTGAAACGGTGCGAACCACTTCACCTATATATCTATCTTTGATGAAGGCTACTTGGTCCGAATGAATAATATTAGGTAAAACCTTCTTTAACCTCATCGCTAACACTTTCGAACATAGATCTTGCATTCAACGTTTAATAAAGTAATCGGACGGTAATTCTCAATAGATAATTTATCTTTCCCTTTCTTAGCTATCAACGTTATCACTCCTTGTCGTTGCGACGAACATAATTTACCAGACATAAAACTGTAATTCATAATTCCTACGAAAAAAGCACCAAGTTTATCCCAAAATTTGATATAAAATTCTACCGTCAAACTATCATTTCCGGGGGATTTATTTTTTAGCCATCTTTTTCAGAGCCGCCGTGAATTCTCTCAAAGTCAAATATGCATCACATTTATCGCGTTCTGCTGATGATAGTGATGGACTATCATCAGACTTTAAACACGAGCAGTCTGTGAAAATGTTCTTTTCGGGCTTCTTATACAACTCAGAATAATAATATGTAAAATATTTACTAATAGCATCACTATCATCCAAAAAGTCTTCTCCTTTCTTCAACACATTAATACATTTATAAATCTTATTCACCTTTTCCAGATTGAGAAAATAACTATCATTTTTCTTTCCATATTCAACCCAATTTGCTCTAGACCTCACTATAATACCATGTGTAATGTGATTCAAATGCGCCTCATGCTAATCACCTTTGACTTTTTCATATTCTTGAAGGAATTGATCTCCTTGCTCTTCTATCAACTTCTGTAAAATATATAATCGCCTCTCTAACTCCTGTCTCTCCTCCCTCATCTTCTTTGCTTTTTCAATACTATATTTGATAGAAAAACAGCGAATTTTATACTTCACAAAAGTCAGCTTTGTGTCCTCAAAAAAACTTTCCATAATGACATATAATCACTTTCAAATACAACCTTATTATCACGCCAATGTAATCAAGAATTAGCGAGAGGGAATATGAAGTTGAAACTACCGTTGTGACCCACTTTTTCATCAAAAATCAAACTTATGTCTATAAAAAGCCGCAGGATAAAGATTACACAATATCTCAATCCAAGGGATGATATCAAACCAACCAGTTTCCCATGACACCATACCCCAAAGCGCTTTGACACTGATCCGCCAACGGCGTCCAAAAGGAAATCAACGCACAATTCGTACCATTTAATTGCACATTACTTGAATATGAGACCATTCTGAAGCAAATAATTTTCACACAACAATAGATATATAATGTACTCTGAAATGAATCCCACAAGGATTGGAACAATCATCCCCCAGCATTCCAACTGATTCCCACTGATCAGTTACTAGCCATCCCCTTTAATTAATTTGGCTTAAAGAAACAGACATCTTCCTACAGCTTTGTACTTGCTTGAAATTCCATACCAAGTGATACACGTTCATGTTCAAATACACGTGTTTATCGTGGTTATTCAAAATATCTTTCAAAAAATCTCTTTTTTTTCAGATACCAATTGTCTCTTTTCACCATCTCCCCCGTAGTGTGTAATGTGTTCTCCATTATTGCACTTGTGTTACCATAATTAACTGTTGATTGTGCCTATAGCGTTATGCTGTCTAGAGAACTTCCCCCACAAGGACTCTGAGCCTTGTCGTTAAATCTTCTGTTTACTTCACATTTCATATCAACTCTAAGCAAAGGATTAATTCGAGAATGTAAGAAAGATGCGATTGAGTATATCGTATGGATTGTATTTGTTATATATCTTATTTGAAGTAAAAAATAAAACTCGAATAAATAAAACAAAACAAAACGAAAGAAAAATCTGTAAATTCAACAGGAAACTTGTTGAAAGTTGGAAAAACAGAAATTTTGGAAATATAAACTTCCTGAACTGCGCGGACTCATACCATGGGAGTTCAATTCACAATTCACTGAGGCTCCCTATATCGAAGGGCATCGCAACCCTGATACGGCATGGAGTCCATGTTGTATGTCGCTGATTATAGTGGTGATGGTGATGATGAAACAGCATTTATATAGCGCCATTTATCCGTAGAAACATTCAAAGGCGTAGTGAGCATGTGCACTAACTGGATGGTATGTTAGTGCTTCCTCCGACCATGTAACCGTCCGACCTTTTTGTTTTTAATCATTCCCATACCACACTATGGGAAAGAGAGGAAAAAATTCTGCAGTGCTAATAGTTATTTAGTATAGACCACATACAGGCTCGAAAGGTTCAGCGCCAACGTGTGTAAAAAGATTTTTTTATTATAAAATTATGAGTTGATCGAGAATGTATATAGTGATGAAATATCAGCGAAAATCTCACAAAGTCTATTTTTAACATTGAGTGAAGCCAATTGTAGGAGTATGATGAATAAAAGCTTACTGGCACATAGATGTGCATTAAAGTCTGCCCGCCGAGTGTGTTCATAGTGTGTCTGGCACGAGCCTTCAACAAAACAAGTTGAACTTGAAGCCATTTCAAAGCCCTCCCTCAAACTCATGTAGACTCGTCCTGTGAAGGAATTTACAAAGTTGGCTCTGAGCCTGACACAAACAGCAGGAAAGAGGACAAATTGTTGTTTTGGGGCCTGGAATTGACGTCATCTGCATTACTCACCGATATCAGACCCCGCGTACTAGGCGCACCTAACTCGTCTCATCTAAGTATAAAAGAGTTCATAATCTGTTGATTTCTTTGGTATATTCTTTTTGAGATAAAGACAGGTCACGAAGTAAACGTAGCCTACCTTCTTTTTCATTGCTACATGCACTCTTTTTTTTTTGTTAACACAATAACTCGTGTAAGATCTTACACATTAATTATTTGATTAGATTTTACGGTAAATAATATTCATTCTGATGTGAAGTATTTTGTAGCTCTTTTATTTCTTGTCTGTGAATGTTCTCACAATTTCTTTTATCTCTTTTTTTTTTTCTTTACGCAAGTCAATACCGATTTATCGGTTTACCCATTCATATCAACTTTATTCTATTTAATACTTTTTACTCAAATTTCTGTGGCTTCTGTTTATTTCATATACTGTTTGAGATTTACTTTTCTGTGACAAAAAGTATATATGAAGAGCTTGCTTCCAAAAGGCGCTAAATCCATCATTTTTTAATTGATTTTTGAAGGCAAACTCTTCATATATAAACATCTATTCTTTGTGTTTGCTTGCCTTAACTTAATCAGAAAGGCCACGGTATTTTTCAGTTCGCAGTATTTTTCTTCGTTACAACACACTGACTTTGTGTTACTAGGTGTACGTAAATGTTTTGTGTTAATGAAATGGAATGAAATGGAATGACACATTTTAGTTGTTGTTTTTATCTTTTAAGTCGTATCTATATTCTAGATCTATTAATGGATTAAGTGCGATACGCCGGCTTCTTTTTCTTCTTCTTAATCTTCCTGTTCAATTTGGTTATTTTCATCACTGTCTTATACACATAACCCCATTTTGTCTTTTTTTATTGTTCCAATGATTTGATTATAATCATTAATATAGACTTATGCCACTTTCGTTTGACGTTGTAAGTGAAACTCTGATGATATATATATATATATATATATATATATATATATATTTTTTTTTTTACTGTAATTAGCCATTTATCATATTCCTTTGTATTTATTTCGCTTGATATACTGGAAGTTTTGATTGTACATGTATGTGCTCTCTGGAACATGGATCCCATGGAGGACCAGCGGCGTCATGTTGGCATAGTTGAATATTGGCAATCCATCCGGTGTTTGTTTTATACGGAAGATAGATACTTCTCATACTTCCTTTCCCACTACTGCTATTACTACTACTACTACTACTGCCACTACTATTATACTACTACTATGCTACTACTACTACTACTACTGCCACTACTACTATACTACTACTATGCTACTACTACTACTACTACTACTACTACTATAGTACTACTACTACTATAGTACTACTTCTACCACTAATATTAGTACTATAGTACTACTACTAAGTACTAGTACTACGACTATACTACTACTACTACTATGATACTAATACCACTACTATACTTACTACTACGACTACTAAGTACTAGTACCACGACTATACTACTTCTACTACTACTCTCTAAAAAATATCGAGTGAAAAGTTTCACTCTTTTTAGAGTGAATACAAAAAAGAGTGAATTTAGAGTGAAATTGGAGTGAATTTGGAGTGAAAATGTTCATTTTCAATCGTTTTAGAGTGACCTCAGGGATCACTCCAAAATCTTCGAGTGATCCCTGAGGTCACTCCAAATTCACTCCAATTTCACTTTAAATTCACTCTTTTTTGTATTCACTCTTTTAAGAGTGAATATTTTCACTCGATCTTTTTTTAGAGAGTACTACTACTTCTATACTACTACTACTACTACTATCTTACTACTATTACTATGCTACTACATACTGCTATGCTGTTACTACTACTACTTCTACTACTATGTACTACTATTGTTACTTCTACACTTGTACTACTACTACTACTGCCATTACTACTAAACTACTACTACTACTGCCATTACTACTAAACTACTACTACTACTATTACTACTACACTCCTTTAATGCGCGCTCTGAACTGACGGCTGTACGTAACCAGGGAGGTTTCCCACCTCCCTGACGTAGCCGTGGACCTGTGCTAAAAACCTGTTACCAAATTATCGATTGTTCTCAAGTCAACGATCGATCTTGCTACTCATGAATAAAACATGAATATAAGTTTACCCCCCTTAACTCACAAAACATCGGCAAACATCATTTTTATACGCTTTAGACTGCATGTCCAGATACGCATTTATCAGGTGAAAACTTAGATGGTGCAATGTACTCGCGAATCTACTTATTTCACTTCATCATGTGAATTTCGCTTCTCGTCAAAGATCAAAAACTAACCACGAAATCAAAAGAACGGCTGCACAAGTGTTATAAATTTTTGCGCAGTCGAGAGTACTCGGCGGCGAGTAAAATGGCTGCAGGGAGGTCTCCTAACCCATGGGACATCCTATCCCTTATCCGAAAGCAATCTATCGTACGGTTGCAAAAGTCGACGTCCCTCGCATTTTCCGATTCGGAAAGGAGAGGGAAATAAACAATGACGTTGCAAACCGAAACCGATGCTTGCGCGGAAATGTGGAAAGGGGATGTTGGTGCCTCTTCTGGCCTTAAAACCGCCCGACTTTTTTAATCATTTTTTTTAATGCCACTTTCCTTATTAATTGTATCGTTCTCTCCCAACTTGTAAATACCTACTGTATTTTCCATCTGCTACCATGGCTACCTGACAAGAAAAATACCGCATTGCATCAGATCAAACAGCACCAATCACATTCAAATAAAACAAAATGCATATTCTTGCACTCGCAGAAACATAATCCAGAAATGGAAGACAACATCCAAAGACACAATTTATTTCAATATTTTGATACAAAACATATCATCGTAAGAATAACAATGGCATGAAACGCAAAGAACAACAATGTATACAGCAAATAAGAAGAGAACGTAATTATTGCAATAGTGGCAAGAGTCTTTCAATAGTGCAGGTGCTGCATAGCTTCGTGCAACTCAACTGCAAAATAGGCTTGTCTTCTTTTTCTTTTTAAATGCATGTTTGACAAGTTGAAATGTAATGCTGCACAATTTTCAAGTTGACTTTCACAAACAGAAAAAAACAACAACCAGATGGTAGGGGATTCACCACAATTGATCATAAAATTACAAAATTTGACCTTTTTTTTGCATTTTATCACAAATAATATTATGTTACAAACTGTATTGTTTGTGTAGCATACACATGAAATATTCAAATTAGATAAGGTGATGACATCATGATCTCAGAAGTCTCCATTTATCCTCTAAAGAAAGTGAATCGTCATAAAACAACCTCTTTCATAACATGGAAAAGAAAAGAAAACTTTAATCTTTAGAATCAAAAAGTTGACTCGGCAACAGGTTAGCAATGATGACTTTTAAGGCGATAAGAATTGTTAGCTGTTATGTTATTGACATATGACATGAGATTTTTCAGATATGTTGTTATTGTTGCGTGAACTGAGAAGGCTGCGATCAATAAATCCCCTTCCTGTTTGCTGTAAACAAACAATTGTAAGCATTTCCTCTCTAAGTAGTTTCATCCCCCTATTCATATGGAGATCGTTCTTTTGTTGTTGCAGCGCCGATATTGTGGAATACAGTATAGGTTGCAAGATATACTTAGGGCTGAAACAGACTCTAATAAAGCGATCTGTTTAATCCTTGAAAACTTATCTCTTTCTGATGAATAAGTAAGAGGAAAGTCTGGTTAAGAGCATATAGAAAATCTTCTAGATTGTTATGTACTGTATAAATATAAAATTATTGTTGTTATTATTATTATCAATCTGGTCTTCAAGTTCATACGGACATCTATAGAGAGAAGTGTAAAGCTTACTTTGCACTTCTTCGCCAGACAAAAACGGATTATTTTCTGAAGAAAATTGATCCTCGTGATCAAAAAGGGTTGTATCGCATGGTTCGGACTTTGTCATCACCAAGTGTATCAAACCAGATCCTGCCACGTCATGATTCCCCCATTCAACTTGCAGAGTCTTTTTGTAGGTTCTTTGACGAGAAAATCAAACGCATCCGGCAGAATCTAGATACTTCAGTCTACGAGGACCTGTCTGTTTCCGTCCGAGAACATTGCTCATCTAGTCTGAGTGAGTTTGACATGGTGGCAGAGGATGAAATAGTCAAAATCATCAAAGCAACATCCAATGCTTATTGTGATCTGGACCCAATACCCACTACTCTCCTTAAAAATGTGATGTACTGTCTCACCCCAGTTCTTGCTGAAATTGTGAATACCAGCTTACAAAACGGTATTGTCCCAACATGCTTGAAACATGCAATTATTCATCCCAGACTAAAAAAGGATGATCTTCCCCATGATGATATATCAAGCTACCGGCCTATAGCAAATCTCAGCTATGTTGGAAAATTAGTCGAGAGAGCTGCTGCTAGACAGATCAGGGAGTATTTGAGTGAGAATGATCTCCTTCCTCAAACCCAGTCGGCTTATCGTGAACATTTTAGTGTGGAGACAGCTCTTTTGAAGGTCCAGAATGATCTCCTTCTGGCTTTAGATGCTCGTCAGGAAGCGGTGCTGGTGTTGCTAGATTTTAGCGCAGCATTCGATACGATCGACCATGATCTTCTGCTTGATAGAATGGAATGCTACTTTGGAATTAGGGGAACTGTTCTTCAATGGTTCTGCTCCTATTTGAAGAACAGAACGCATACAGTTCAGATAAAAGATGCCCTTTCGGAAACCTGCAGTGACAAACTAGGGGTTCCTCAAGGATCCGTCATCGGGCCCCTTTCCTTTACGATGTATACAGCACCAATAAATGACATCATAAGAGCCCATGATGTGAATGTAATGCTCTATGCAGATGATACTCAAATGTACATAATGTTTAAGAACACCGAGCGTGAAGAATCTTTGAAAAGATTAAACGCCTGTATTGCTGATGTCAGAGCTTGGGCAATGAAGAACAAGTTGTCTCTGAATGATGCCAAAACGGAAGTGATCCATTTCACATCAAAGTTTTGTTCTCAACCCAACCCTTTGAATGTCTGTGTTGGTGATGGCCAAATCAATTTGGGGGTCGTCTTTGATCAGCACATCAGTATGAAGGAACATATAAAAACCGTCTGCAAATCGGCTATGGCAGCAATCAGATGCATCAGTCAAGTCAGAGGTTTCCTCACAAATAAAGCTACACTCACACTGGTTCATGCATTTGTCACCAGCCGGATAGACTCCTGCAACAGCTTGTTGTATGGCCTTCCTTCTACCGACATCCACCGCATGCAGATGCTGCAGAACATCGCAGCCAGGCTTGTCACACGGACTCCTCGTCAACAAAGTATAACCCATACCCTCAAAAAATTACACTGGCTACCTGTTGACAGACGTATAATGTTCAAACTCATATTGCTGACCTACAAGGCACAACTTAGTTCTTCCCCAACATATCTGGCAGATTTGCTCAAGCAGTATCACCCTCCTCGCAACCTTCGCTCAAGCACCCAAGCGCTTCTTCACATTCCCAGAACCAACACTTCATATTACGGGGGCAGATCTTTCGCAGTTGCTGGACCTACGCTTTGGAACAATTTACCACAAAAAATTCGATGTGCACCCAGTTTTGCAAATTTCAAATCCGGTCTTAAAACTCACCTGTTTCGTCTTCCTTGATTAAGATAAACATTCATTACTCCTTTTGTTAATTATTGTATTTATTATGTTGAGTGTTACATTTGTTAGTCATTTGTTTGTATGTTGTATCTGAATTGTACAGCGCATAGAGAAGCATGTGCTTATTATGCGCTTTATAAATGTAGTATTATTATTATTATTATTTTTATTATCATCATTACAATTATTTGCATTTTGTATCTAAATGAGAAAATGATTTGATCAATTTACTTGTAAAAACTGTGTGCGTTGTATTCTGGATTTTTAAAAAAAGTTGCAGAAATAACTTGAAATCAAAACACAATAATATTACTATCATTTTTACCTCTTCTACTTCTGATATATGATATTATCAATTCCATCATCATAATTATCATAAATGAATTGAGGAATTATGACTTGAAGACATCATAATCTCGACTATTCTGCACATGTTTCTGCGACAAACATGTAAAGAGTTCGATAGCAAAACAAGACATCTCCATTCCTGTTAATTTGAAATATTTGTGATAAAAAAAAAAAGAAATACATGTATCACGAAATCTTTAAATCAAAACTTCAACAATATTCCTACTTATGTAACAAGTAAAGGCCACCGCACACTACACGATCAGACTGGTCTTAAAGTCTTAAGCCAAGCTGGGTCTTAAGACCAGTCGTACGACCGGACACCGCACACTATACGACCGAACCTTACGAGTAGGCTTACGACTGTAAAGCGCGCGCAGCGCGCACTGCGTGCGCTTGCATTTTACTGCATTGTGAATGGCTGAAAGCCTACGACCGGTCGCAGAAATTCAACATTTCAAATCTCTACGGCTGGCGCTAAGAACCAGTCGTACGACTAGAAAATGGCAAGACTGTGACGTCACACTTCTAGTCTTAAGGTCTTAAGACCGGTGAATCGGGGCAAAATCGTGTAGTGTGTGGCGGGCTTAAGATATCAGAGGAAAGATTCTAGTTTGCCCTATTTGATAGTGGACTTACTTTAAAATGCTTTAAAAATGGCGCTTAACCCGTTTTGCAATCAAACTTTTCATGTTAAACTTTGAACTTTCACAACGCTCTCATCTAACGTCCGATCCTAATAGCGAAACACCTTCCGTATACGATTCCTCTGATTTTTTTATACTTCTGAAGTCAGAGTGCCTTCAAATGAAAAAAAAAGTGGGCTCATTATTCACAAGACATTAATGTCCTCTCTGGAATGATTGATTTGTCATTTTTATTTGTATCACTACTACACCTCATGTCTTACAGTGAATCAGTTCTACACCATGTCCGAAGATGGTTATTATATACTGGTATTGCAAAACAGTGTGCTTCCTTCAAGCTCAGATTTGTAGATCCCGCTCGAATAACGAAACTGGTGTAGAGATGATTACAACCGTGTTCACTAAAGGCATGGCAGTGATAAACAGTCTTTGTAATCTCGTGATTAATGTCCATAAAGAAGGATTATGCTTCGAAAGCATGGATGTGAAAGATAGACATTCGACTGTCTGCGAGAAATGGGCATTCCTAGAATTCTCCCTCAGCTTTTTAACCCTTGGCTTGATTCGCCCTGTTAACCATTGATTTTTCTCACGTAAATGTTTTATTTGGAGACGATAAGTGAAATGGTAGTGCAGCATGTGAGGAACTGAGCTCATCTCGACTCATGACTAGTAGAGACCACGTCCTCCAAGACCTGGCTCAAAGCAATTTTTTTTTTTTTTACCGCCTTGTTGCTAAGCGGAATCTTATCACCCTTGACCACAATATCTACCTGCACTTGTAGTGATTCTAGCAGACTCAAGATCACCCGAATAAAATAGCAGTGTATATTTTTATGAATAGATAGATAGATAAATAGATAAATAAATAAATAAATAAATAAATAAATAAATAAATAAATAAATGAATAAGAAATGAATGAATAAATAGGTAGATGAATAAAAAGTGAATAAACAAATAAGCTGGTAAATACACAAACAAATAAAATTAATGAATTATCAATAGATTAATTACTTGAATATTGAATGATTGATTGACGGATACATTCATTAAAAAAACTACGATGGCTGAATAAATTAGTAAAAATACACACAAAGTCAGTTAATTAAACGTTTCATGTGTAAGTGTCCAATATAACGGCTGGTCGCTGTATACGAGGATCAGCTAGACGTTTCCGCATTCGTTTGAACCTCTGAGCCGTGGCCTTGAGGGTGGCGTCGCGATGATCCTTCCATGTGAGTTTCTCCTTCAGGTCCTTGGTAAGAGTCTCCTCGTCTGGGTACGGTCGGAGCTGAACCAAAGAGATATGATTTGATTTGATTTGATTTGATTTGATTCATTGGCTCCTGTATTATCACTGTACATGCACATACACAGTGTCGGATCCAGGGGGAGCGCACTGCCCCCCATATTTTCCGTTGAAGCAAAAGAAATAAAAATAAAAAAAAAATGGGGGGGGGGGGGTGCGCGTTTAATTTTGTAAAGGCGCCCCTCTTTACGGAAAGCCTGGATCCGCCCCTGATACATGATACATGTACTTGTATATATACAAATGTACATGTACATTTTTGGTGCCATACATAAGTAAACATAAGCTGTTAACATTTTTTTTTTGTTCATTGCCTTTACACAATATACGGCAAAACGAATCAGGAATACAATTGATAATACAGTGGGGCTACAGCATGGAGATAGGGAAAGAGATGTTTCATTTTGGGAGCGGGAGGGTGAAGGAAGGGGGTTGATGGGTTGAGAGCGGTATACCCCATAGGAAGGGTACGATTTCTTTAACTCTGGATTTTTTTTATGCCCCTGTTTAACATCTTGCAGGACAAAGATGACTTTTTGTAACAACAACAATACAGAGATTCCCAAAATACAGAGTACAAGGCCATGAGACGATCGGGTAAATTTTACAGTCTAGTTTCATATAACCACACCATGCATGCTCATGAAGAACATGCGTTGATACGTGTGTGTGTGTGTACATCGCATAATATATATATATATATATATATATATATATATATATTATATATATATATACACGGTATATATATATATATATATAGAGAGAGAGAGAGAGAGAGAGAGAGAGATAAGACAAAGTGAATTCTAAATAGGTGACTATAGTTGATTTCTCAAGTGAAATACGATTTGTAATTAGGAAGGAAGGAACGTCAGGAATGTGTTTATGATGCTACTTTCAACAACAGCATCTTCGAAGTAAAAAGCGTTTAACTTTGTTCTGGCATGACAAATCAGTGTCAGTGTATACCTAATATATATGGACATGTGCACATTGGTATAAATGACCTTTTTTCTATCTGCGCGTGCGCAAAGTGAACTACAACGATCTGGCTTAATAGATACTTGGTGGAGAAAGTCCCAGGTCTTACCGATTCGGTGATACCCCAGATGGCCTTGTCGTCTGCGTGCTTCTTGTAGAACTTCTTCTTGACCATAATGCACTCGGCTCCATTGCTGACCAGACTTAGACTTGGCTGCGCGCCGAATGCGAGATCCAGGACGCCCTGCCAAGTGAAAGGTGAAAGGTTAATCCTGGTCCTAATAAGACGAATTCAATCATTGTGCATCTTAAAATTAATGATTCTTGCCTTGAGTTGTTTCTACTGCAACTGCTTGACATATTCACCTTCATCGACGTAAATTAATACCGATTATTCAGTGCTTTGGTGGGTAGTAGTCATTATAAAAGTCATGCGCATGCGTACTCGGTGAGATTCGAACCAACGGCCTTCTGACTTCTGTGATGCTTTTGATCCCTTGTAGCAGCAGGTTCTGCGTATTCATTCAAATTGAAATGTTTTTTTTTTTTATTGCGTGGAGATGCTTTTGTAGCAGAATACCCTTCTTCCAAATAAGCATAGAACACCTGTCTATGCGTGTATATATATATATATATATATATATATATATATATATAATGTGTGTGTGTGTGTGTGTGTGTGTGTGTTTATCAAGGTTATGGCGTTTATTTACCATACTGTGATAAAATAATCGTGTCCATGCATATGTACACAAATTATTAGGCTAATTAACAAATCGAAACAATGATTGACATTAATAACAACAAGTGATGCCACATCACCTACAACGTTAATGATAAGCGAGAAATGTTGATCATATTTATAAGCTGAGTATGATCGTGAAGAAATGTCCAAACCACGACAAGAATGAAAAGTAGATATCGCAAAACAGCGAAACAAATCTCAAACCAGAGAAAAAAAAATCGGTGCGGCCGAGGGGTTATAAAGGTGAAATGTGACAACAGATGAACTTACGAAGACGCCTCCTTTCTCTATCGTGTCGATCATGACGAACTTGTAGTCAGGGTCGATCGGAATTCGCTTCTTCTCTTCCTCGTCCTCTTCGTCGTCATCGTCCATTTCGTTTGCACCAATGTCCGCCTCTCCTCGCTGTATTTCGTCGTCTGCAGGTTTAGATCCAAGTGACAGTGAGAATAGTGGGAATTTAATTTAATGTCATCTTTTTGAGATATTCAAGGTGAAACACACTTCGTAGTAATGTATATTTGACTATGACGATGAAAAAATGATATGAAATATAAATATATATATATATATATATATATATATGTATGTATAAATAATATAAAAAATATAAACATATTTCCCTGCCACAGCTTTAGCTCATCTACTCCACAAAACAATGAAATTATCGCTCCACTGCGCTCATTTTTAGTCAATACAATAGCGTTCTAACGAATCAGTGTTCAAAGAGAGTATTTACAAAAGATAAAGAACTAAAGTTAAATTTAGGATGACAAAACGTTGTTTTCAAATTCGATTTTGATGTTACGTCTACCGTTCCGTTCTTGTGACGTTTTTCTGTTTATCAGTCTCATCTTGAACATTGTGTGAAATTGCAATTCGACGGCTAAATAACAATTACAGTTAGTTATGGTACACAATCCTTCATAAATCGGGAATGAAAGAATAACAATTGGCATTTCTTTCTTGTATCGGAGCAAAAGTGATATGCGAAAATTCACGCTAGAGACAGTCATAAATTAAACATTTCTTTTCAAAAGCAAACTAGGCATACGGGACATTCTGAAACAAACTTCATAACTTTGGAGTACCACTCCATGACGTTATAGTCATGTGACCACATAGCTGTACAGCGACACGCAGATAACACTTTCTGGATCCGATCCACACCTTGTTCACCGATAGCCTCCGTAAGATCGGTCATGCCACTGTCTTGCGTGACGCTTGCTCTTTCAGCCTCGCCCCCGTCCCTCGTCGCCACCCTGTCCTTACACCTCAGATTCTCCCTACGCACGACCATACTGTCCTTTCGTGTGAGACTCTTCAATTTCGAATGCTGTTCCTCCTGCGACACGCTGTTTTGTTGCGCTATGGTGTCTTTTTGGGAGGCGCTCTGGGAATGCTCAGCACTCTCCTTTGAGAGCTCTCGTATTAAGTTGCTTGGTTCCCGAAACAGATGAGCTCGACTCTTCTTCTTGTGTGTCATGAAAGGCCCCTACACATAAGACATTGTGATGCAATAAAAATAAGTGTCAGTAAATTGGAGACAAAAAAAAACAAAAACAGCGATGTCTTATTGTTGGAAAAACTGTTAACGTTAGTATTACATGTTATTGTTTGTAACCTGTAACCTGTTCCAGTACTGAAGCATAACGAAATTGGCCAAATATTTTGTTCAACAGTATCAATATTGCCTAAAATCTCGACACCAAAGTATTAGAAAATAAGGTCATGCACACAACTGGCTTGTGATTTGGAAGGACGCATGCAAATTCAAATAAAGTTTGTCTGAAGATGGCCTTCACTATAAGGGAGAGGAAAACTCCAAAGTCAGTTTCAACCATTGGGTCGTTGAGGTAAGAGGAATGAAAGTATTTCTTTAAAAAAATCGTCATGCTTTTCAACCATCTTGAGAAAAATCACAGGGATTTCAAGGGGAAAAAGATCAAACAAGAATTTCAATTGTCTATGCATAAATGGAAATACTCTTTGCTTCATGTTTTTAAGTAAGTGAATGAAAATTATCTTGGCATAATTTCAACGGTTTGCATGTTGCAGCGTCGCCCGAAAGAAGCGTTGTATTTTAGTTTCTTGCAACCCCGCACAAGCAACTTTGAGCTAGCCGTATAGAGCAGCAAGCTCACCTTTGCGAAGTCAACGTTGGGGGCATTCTTCACTGCGCCCCCGGGTGCAGTCTCGGAAGTGTCCATGATTTCGTCGGTGCCATCGACCCCCTGTGTTCCCCCTCCTCCTTCTGAGTCCTGTCCCTCCACTTCCATCGCGTCTTCCTCTTTAGGTTCCGCCTTGACGGCTCCCCCATCTTTTGGTAGCTCTCCAGATTTGCTTTTATTCTGGGGGGGGGGGGGTAAGTAATAAAGATATTTTGATATACAGATGTATAGTTCACCACTAGTCATTTTGTCCGGGATGTTTATAAAATGTCACGGGAAAAGGAATTATGCTGAACGGGAGAGAAAAAAAATCAAAACGGAGTAAGTTAACCCTTTTAGGAGGGATTAATTTTGCTTCAACATGCGTTTTCATAGACACCTGCCCGAGTATACTCGGGACTCGTCCTCAACGGGTGGACGGAGAGGGGGTAACGGCATTACCTTGAGGCTATCTTCATATCGTTTGTAGAACTCGGCGGCAAGAGGATTGTTGCCACCGCGGTAGTCGACGACGACGTCGGACTCCTCGAAGGGGTCGTCGTGGAGGTCGATCTTCAGGAGCTGGGTGGGCTTCTTGATGTACTGCTTCCACTTGTTGTTCCGCAGCGACTTGGTGCGCCTCCGCTGCAGCTCCCGCAGCTTTCGCTGCAACATATCCTGGTGGCTTTCCGCTGGGTTGAAATCTTTCCTGTACCTCGTAGCTGACAGACGGAGAGTAAACAAATTACTTATACAATATTTGTGTGTGTATGTGTGGGTGTGTTTATGTGTGAGTAAAATCTTACATTCGTTCGCTATTAATATGGAATTTAATCAAGCAATATATGATACAATTTCACAAGTATGGGCGGTAATGCTGCATGATTCAATTACTGTAGCGCCACGAGCACTGAAAGGTGGACCTGTGCGCTATACAACTGGCCACTATTATTATTGGTATAATTTGAAATGTGAAATACAAATGTACATGTATATGTAATCAATTAATGTATATGATATACATATATTCGTGAAAACTGCACTAAACAAAATAGACAAGAAAAGAGTTTGAGGAAGGAGAACAGACACAGACACAACATTTGGACGTGTCATCAACATGTCATCAACATGTCATCAACATGTCTTCAACGTGTCATCAACGTGTCATCAACGTGTCATCAACGTGTCATCAACGTGTCATCAACATGTCATCGACAAAGCATCAAAAGAGGAAGAAAGTCAAAATCTTACCCGGCACAGAGATCCTCTTCTTCTTGACTGCCGGGGCGACTTCCGGTATCGTCGTTGGGTCAACTAATTTCTTCAGCACGGAACAACTTCCCTGATGGCGAAAAAAAGTTATGTGCCAAAATCCTTTTCTTATTAGGGGGTTAACAAACAGGTTGACAACCATGCACAAAGTAACAGCCTCAAGTTCAATTTTGCTTTGCAAAGATCTCTCCACTGCATAGTCAATCTTAAATAATTATAACTTGCCATGAAACCTTGGAGGTCAAACAGTATTCGTGATCAAACATATTTTAACATCAGTACACTGCTGATCAAACGACTCGAGGACACATCTAATACCAGGAACAGAAAATTCTCTCATCATTGTTTTTTAATTATTGCTTTAAAGTCATTCAGTAAATTGATTTTAATTCAGGTGCAAAGATTCAATGTTGACGACCCGTCTTTGAGCTAAATCAACGACAACAATAACAACACCGACAGCGACGACGAGGCCGACGACGTTTCCATCGTGTTAAAGACCTTGTTTCGGACCCAGGCATAAACTCGAGGTATAATGGTAGTGGGGGGTTATTGTCCTGATACGCTCAATTCAAGTGTCTTTAACCCTTTCTGTCCCAGGGACAGTGTGTACATTGATATGGGGGGTTTTTCTGTGCCAATAAACACTCACAGCACACGAAAGGTTAACACATAATATTACATTTTGTATTTTGAAGCCAAGGTATATTGCAGTAATCTCTAAGATATCTGATTGTTTTTATTTTCTTGTATAATAACAATGCACATCCTCTCAAGAAAGTTTGATACTATTTGAAACAATACTCACCGATTTCACGATTATGATCCATTCGGACTCATTGCTGTCTTCTACGATGGTTTTACCATGCCTGTGAGTATAAAACGCAATGATGGAATCAACAAGGAAAGACGAAAATTTTCGACTGCTGCGAACAACCTATGCGTAGCTCGCATTCTTCACATGAGGGCGCCGTAACAGTTCGGCAACAGTTCAGTAACAGAGGCGTTTACTTTTCAAGCCAGTGGCTCATTAATTGAGAGTATTGAGTTTGGAAAGGAAGAAACGAGCCTTGCCTCTACACCTCCCGAGTTCTCTTAAGAGAAAAATGGACCCAAACTGGAGAATAAACAATGAAGCATCCAAATCTGTATGTCTGACATAAAATGCCGTCAGTTGTATTAACAAAGTTCGACACCCGGTATATGGCGTCTTGCTTTGCCTGTAACTTGCTCCCAAAGCAGTGAAATCTGACATCTCAATCTTTGCCTTTGTTATCCTTCTTTTGTCTTGGCTACTTCAATTGTGATGTGTGTTGATTTATGTTTTCGATCTTATTTGAAAAAGAAAACTGTTTTCATCAATCCCCCTCAATAAGCCCATGCGCCCCATAGGCCCCTATACTTGTCAAAATTTCAGTGTTTGTGTTATTCGTTATGTCACTTTTCTCGTATAAAAAAAATTGTAATTAATTATCATTCTTCTAATAAACTTTTATTCACACAACTTCATGGAAAAAAAGGCTTTCCGTCTTATGTTGGTTTTTTTTCTATTTCAGTGCGCCCTTAATCATTTCTACACAGATTAAAACAACAAATCAAAACAAAAAGTATCACTGATGTATATTCGTGGTTCTCAATAGAAACAGGAGTTTTCTTTTCTGGCATAACAAACATGAATGGAGATCATATTTCTTCCATCGAAACCCCGCAAAACTCTATTAACAAAATATTCAAAATTTTGTCTTTATATCGGAGTCATCTCTTTGGATGATGAGACTTACACGAAGAACTGGAACTTGGTTTGTTTGTGGTTGTTTTTCAACAGCTGCACAGGCCAGTGCTTGAAGATACACACAGAACTGAGCCGGGAAAGAGAACGAAAGACAAGAACAGGATGACATGGTTTCTTTTCCTAACTACATCGAATAGGGAAAAAAAAGTAAGTTCTGTTGTTGTGTATGCAAATAAAATGGGCATCACAGGGACAAATAAAAGTAACATTGGCAATTTAGAAATATATTCCAGAGAACCTGATTGGTCTTTTACTCTTAGCCAATAGGTGGTCCGAATTTCAGCAGGAAAGTATAAAGAATGAATTTAAAATAGCCCAGCGATATCTAACTCTTTAACATCGAAGAAAAAATTGTAACCGATCAAAATAAAGAAATAAGCAAACAAAAAACAGAAAGGAAGAATACAATTCTAGACTAAATGCCGAACATATCAGAGACATATTAAGATAACAGAATGGTTGTGCAAGTAAGACGTTTCGTGTTTACTACATCACGAAAAGTGTAAATATGCATTAGGTAGTACTAAGAGTTATCTCGGAAAAATTATATTCAATGAATATCGCTAGTTGTTATCAGATATTCAGATTTATCATCTGATTATCAGATTCATAGATAAGGTAGGACATTGTTTGAATTTTTTCCTCAAACTTACTTGATGAAATTGTCCTTTCCAGGACTGCTAAAGTTGTCCATTCCACCGGCGAGGAAGATTCGGCAGTAATCCTGTAATAAGAAACATGCATTCAGAGAATGAACAACTAATTGTATAAAATGCTATTCACACTATTTGCATTGTGTTTTCAATATGATGATGCATCTACGAGCCTTTATTTTTTCATTCAAAGCTTCTTTTTTTTTTTACAATGACGTCAAATAGGATGAACTGAATTAAACTTAGTGTAAATCGACGAACTATTTCGATTCTATAACCTGATTCGTTACAGTTATAATCTCATCATCCTTACCAATCTTTGTGTATAGGCTACACAGAATACTATGATGATCGTCTTAAGAGGGTTATCATTCAGTTTTTAATAATTTCTGCCCCTGAAACTTTCGCTTAAAAGCGAAAAGAGTTCATGATTCGTACAATTACGAAATTGATGTTCATGTAACACCAATGTTTTAACCCTTTGTCTTATCGGTTACTTTTTTTTAATGGAGAGGGGATGCTGATCCATAAATTGGCGGGATATTGTGATATCCGACTGACTGGTGTTACAGAACGTTCAACCTGTATCTAAAGTAGAGGTCGTAGTGGTAGTCTTTCCTTCGTATTTTCTGCGGTTTATTGTTTGTTGGGGGAGGAGTGGTTCTTCAGAGTGTGATTAAGATTAAATGGCCAGTAAAGAGTGAAGAAGAAATATGAACATCAATAAAAGAATATAGATATCGTCCAGTTTAACGTCACTATCTACACTCAATGACTGCATATTTTCATCTATCAGGTTTTTTATCTCTATGATGTAAGTGTTTTTTAATGACACTACGGACACATCAAAGGTTTTCTTTTTTTCTTCTTTCAGTAGATTCAGCTGAACTTACCCCAGGAGAGAGGCACATGAGTTGTATGGTCTCCTTGGATATTATGGTGTACGCGTGTCGCCCTTGGTTTGCGATTGCCTGCTCCTGTGGTATGAAAAACACTATTTTTATCAACGTCATTTTGCGACAAAGGGTGTGCGACCTACTTGCAAGATCAAGAGGTAGATACATAGATAGATGTAGGTATACAGATATATACCTCAACATGCATGTTGTAGACTGACAATGAAAAATAATTCGAGTTTGGGATATATATATATATATATATATATATATATATATATATATATTATAATCATAAGGAAGTTTCCGACGAATATCCAAGTCTTGACATCAGCATTCTCGACTTGAAACAAGGATGATAATGATAATAAAAACAAAAACACAGTCAAACATTTGAATCTTTCTTGGTATTATGTCAATTTATTTTTTTTTCAATTCAAAGCTTATTTCATTTTTCGACAAAACATATAAGTTACACTTCTTTTGACAACAGAGAATAAGGTAAACAGAACATTATGTATCGAAAAGAATGTAAAACAATTGAGGAGGACCTTATAGTAATTATACATTGTAGTAAAAACAAAAACAGAAGTGATCGAAATAAAGTACATGTATACTTTTGCTTAAAGTGCGAAAAATGGAGAGACCCACTAAAAAGACAGAGCTGGTAGAATGTGGGCCCCTCTGGAATACTAACATCAATGGAAAGATTAATTGAAGCATCATAAATACAAAAGGAGAGAAAAAAAAAAGAGGAAGAAGTCTGGAAGCCCACTGAGAACTAGATGTCTTGCGCACTGCCGGTACTTTTGTGCCGAATACCGATTACAACTGTGTAAAAAACATTGCTTTAAAATCTTGCTGACCCTGATGCACACAAACACACACACATACACAAACTGTAACATTCTATGAATACTTGGACTCACCCCGAACATATCTCCTTTGTTCAGTGACGTAACCGGTCTCCCCGGGATCGTGGGATCTCCCTCCAGGTGTAATGCTGAGTACGATTAACCAATCAGAGTGAGTTACTCAGTTATTGCCAATTTGCATATTCATTTTTGTAAATATATTTTCCCATATTCACCTCCATAATCCAAGCACATGAAAGACGCTTACTTCTTATAGCAATTTTAGCAATGCTGTTCATTCGAACTGGTGTAAAACACCAGTTCAAAATGTATAAATCATGCACTTTCGTTAAAACTTTGAAAGATCACTGCAGCGCTTTTCACTGTGGTCTGTAAAATTGACCATATTGCGCAGCATTCCTTTGCATGTGTTAGCTGCAGAAGAAAACCCAGGACTTTGTGGTTTAATATAACACAATTACACAGCATTTCAAGAGTAGCGTCATTTTGCCGAGGATGGTTTCAAGTTTGATGAACAGAATCAGTCAAACATAGCAACGACAGTAGGGAATAAACATATTTGAAATATTTTCAGTGAAATCACTGTTATAATCTTAACCCCCCCCCCAAAAAAAAAAAAAAATATATATATATATACATATATATACATATATATATAAGTAACAAAGCTGCAACAAAGTTCATGCTGTATTCACCAACGGTTTATTTCTTCTTTGTTGCAGCTTTGTTACTTATCTTTTTATTTTGCCAACACGTGGACTGCCTTATCAACATATATATATATATATATATTTAAGAATTAAAAAATGAATACAAAATAAAAGTGATTATTTGAGAGCTTGTTGGCAGTCCGCTTCATCTTACCAGAGCCACCGAGAATGACGTAGAAGGCCTGCGGCCGCCTCCCGTAGCGGATGATGACGCGTCCCGTAGGGTACTCTTCGTACCAAGAGGAGGACACCAAGCCACGCTGCTTGTCGATTGGATATTGTGTGACATTCTTCATCTGCTGCAGCTCTACCATCACCTGAGGGGAGGAATAAAAGAAAACAAAAAGAATTGTTAGATGTTAAGGGAATACACGATATCTATCAGACTGACATCCCTAGAACTCTGACTTCATACATCCTGTCATCTACAAAATATTTCTATCGCCCATTAAGTTTCTCCCTGCCCAGCGCGAAGTAACACATTTCGATTGAGCCTACTTAACAGGCCTGTTCGTGATTGCCGTTAAGAGCTGAATACCTAAATTTTGGACAAAAGGTTTGAAATTGGATTCTAAAAAAAAGAAAAAGAAAAAGAAAATGGAATTAATATGAATCGCACCTGTGGATGCACAGAACACGAATGATACGAAAAGTGCTACTGACAGTGTATTTATACATTACTTAGTATTCACTTTAAGGATGAAAACACGCTGAAAGAAGAGTACAACATAATCTTTCTGGTAGCAAAGCAACCTCTGAACTTGAGCAGTCCATATTAATACTGTATGACGATGTTCACTACTTTCTTCATATTTGTTTTTCCCAAGTAAAAATTTATTCAAAGTGATGAATATCCTTGGAAAGAGTTATTGTGTGACTGAGAATCAACTCACATGATGTATGTCCTTGGCTGTTCGTTTTCCGGACGGCTTCTGGAGAATTTTCTTGCTCTCTTTCGAAATCCTTTGCTGAAAGATTTAAAACACAAAAACCTCTGTTAACCATTTCGCAATCCCCATTTTAAAGTGCCGCTGACAGCTTATCATAAAACAAATCGATGCTGGCTTTAAAATCATCCCTTTCCCCATTTGGGAGGACCCTTCCCTTCCCTTCTAAACGATCACGAACAATAATAGAAATCCTGTATTAAGGTACTAACTGCATGCGCAGAACAGCCATGATTATTCACTTCTATTCATGAATCTCTCTTTTTGTCTCCTTGTACACACACAAGCGTCTACACACAAATTTACACATATACACACATACGCATGTACCCACACATACAGTTATACATAATCATCTGTGTAGTCTAATTATACTGATTTCTGTAGTACAATTTTTTGAATTTTTATGTATGATCACAAAAATAGCGCCAAAGCATTGTTATTTTGTTGTTTAACTTTCTCACTAAAAGCAGGTTTAAAAGAAAGAATTTAGAGTAAGTTGACAACAAGTCAAGCCTTATTCAGATCAGATGCGTATCTCATTCATTCTACCCTTTTTTATGTTCCATATATACCAACTATTAACCATAGTAACTTATCAATACCTTGCTCTTGGGTATTGGCGCTCCCTCTCTTAGAATGATCGCAGCTTCTATCACTGTGAATGTTTATTGCCGTCATCACCAGCATAGCAATCATCACCACCATCATCTTCACTGTTATCATCCCGTATCACCAAATTGTTATTACAAACACAGTAGTTATAAAAATAATAACAAAGTCGTTATCAATATTGAATATTCTCGAATTTCTTATTGGTTGATTTCTAGAGATTTAACTATTAATCAAGCAATGTGAGCTCTCAGAGCAACGATGAGTTGCATTTGACTATAAGATGATGGAAGCTATAGACGATGCCACAAAAACTGTTACTTTCCTCTTCAGGTCTTGCGTGTAAAAATGACAGGCCACGTAAGCGTGTTACGTTGTCACCATCTCAACCGTTATAGATGTTACTCATGGACGAGCATACAATAAAACCTAACATTTGTTACAAGACCAGACGACTTGTGTCTGTCGTCTTTCCGAGGTTCACAACGTTAGACGGATCATTTACCGTTAAAATATGTCAGAGTTAGTGACAATTTAGGGGATCAGGATGGGGGAGTTAGGAGGGTACAGGTATTACAAAACAGACAGGAGAGTTTACAGCGCTCTTACACTGTTACTTCTCTCGTATACCTTGTAACAAACGAATTAGTTTGCAGGCATCCCGTATGAATCATAAAACTTCAGCTTTTTATCAGAAAATACAAAATTAAACTTTAAAGCTAGAAATCGGTATCAAACCTCATTATATTTGTCGTATGTATTTTTATTGTATAATGAGTTAGCCAAGGTAATAGCGACGTATTTGTCTATGTGTATTTCTAAGGTGTATATCTATGTTCGGATGCATACATATAAGTATACTTAAGTACATATATCATTCATTCCTTTAACATTTGAATGAAGAAAGCGCAAGACCTTAAAAAATAAAGAAAGATGAAACCGTAATCAAAGAAGCCAGCCTTTAGAAATCGTAATTTATCAATAGCGGTAAGAGTGTGATAGTAAACTAACAAGAAAAGGCAGTTCTCCTCTAGTTACAAAAAGTAAGCAGTAAAGCAGGAAAGCATTGAACACAATATAATTGGCTAACCATCTCTGGATCCAAAATAAACAAACAGTAGCAGTTAGTTAGTAAGTAAATTCCATTAACCGTAACCACTGTTCTTTAGTAACCAAGGTCACTCGAAGTTATTACGGTTCAAAATAAAAGCAATGTCGTAAAAACTTACGCAGTATAACATTTGGTAGAAGGGCGTCATGTGCTTTTGCAAATACTAAAAAGCAAGGGGGAAGGTGTGCCGGAAATACAGGAAGACATAAGCATGAAAATAAAGGTGTGCCAAGAAAATGATACGGAATATAGAGACGCTAAGGTATGAACGTGGTAAAATAAAAAATGACATAGCCGTGTTTCCTTCACCATCATCCGCATTATGCACTCAGTATCGCATTTGGGGCGTGATTAAATGGAATAATGCAAATTGACAAAACAAATAAAGAACAATAAAGCTGTTTTGTTTTGCCTTGAATCGATCCATTGACGTAGTTTACTATATACTCTTATCTTGATAATGTCTATTGAAATTACTTTTAATCAAACAAGCGAATAAATTTCCACATTTTCTGTGCTTTGACGTTACAAAGTCAACAATTACTTTGAACTCTGTCTGTATTATTTGCTGCTCAAGCTATATTGATGAAACATCATTAATAGATTTGAATGAGCATAAGCGTGAAAATGTCAATCATTCTCGTCAGCCATAATAATTGTAAAAAGAAAATAATATAATACACACAGATCATAAAAATTAAAGTAAATCTTTATCGTTTGTCACTACTTTGACATTCAATCCGCGTTAAAGCTTATAACATGTCTGTGACAACTGGTTACTTAATAAATATAATTTCAGTCTACATGAGTTTTTGTTCTGTTAGAATAGTTGTCCCATGTATACAGTACTATAAATAAAAAACAACATCAAAACATCCAAAACTTTCATGGAGATATAAACACACTGGTGATCTCTTCTACGTGTTTTGCTGAAGTGACGGTGGGAATGTAAAACATTCGTATAGATACAAAAGATATGTCACAATAGGCGTTTTCACGTCAGCCCGATGTTTCGAAATAGCGCGCTATTTTCTGACTTGGGAAGTTAAAAAATATCTCGAGCTTGGATTTTTATCGGGCTGATGTGAAAACGCCTATAGATAAGACGAACTGAGTTATGTAAATATATGAAGACGTGTATGAATTATTCATGACAATACAGACAGATGAATGGGTAGTACGATAGAAGCGTGATAAGTCAGCTTTGCATATATAGCGAGATAACAAGCGGGCTAAATAGACAGAATGTTGCATGTGGACAACAACGTGGAGAGACTACAGGAAAATGTAACGCTAGTGAATCTAGTGCATGCATGGTTTATACGCATCCCAATGATTGGGCCAAAATAAACTAGCAGGAAAAGCCGAAGGGGAAAATGTGAAAACATAATCCTCATAATATAAAGGAATCTCCGCCGGTGCAGTTTGATATCAACGATAATAATTGGGGAAATTCCCCAAGACTCACCGATTTCTGAGCTCTGAACTGTGTGACGTCATAGAGGAGGTCTCCTCGAATCTTGTAATGATCACTGGCCCGAGCTGCGTCGATGTCGCTGAACAACGACACCATACGAGCATCACTCTCCCTGGAAACAACATAAAGTAGTCAAAATCTAATCAAAGCAAATCAAATCAAATCAAAATGTAAATGAATTAATCAAGAAGAGCAGCAGCGTTTTACATACTTTGTTTTCAAGGTGTAGCGGTTTGTCCTAAAACATTGTCTTACTCGGAACTATTTAAAAAGAATATCGTCAACAAACCTACCGTTACTTATGAGAGTAATCGTCAAGGGATATTAACAACCTACACCTCCGCATCTACACCGAGAACGAAATATATGTTACAACAAACTTTAACAAGTTTAGTAATATTGTTATCAAGCAAAAATAAATGCATTTGATTTTTCATATGAACACTCAAAAAATTTAAAAAAATCAATAGATTTGAGACAGAGATCATATCTTTACAAATAAACCTGCGTCAGAACAATAGCAATGAAAATTGATTTTACATGAACACTCAAAAGAAAATAATCAATAGATTTGAGAAAAACATCATAACAAATGAAAATGCGTTCGAACAATAGCAATGAATACTAATTTCATATGAACACTCAAAAGAAAAAAATCAATAGATTTGAGACAGTGATCATACCATTACAAATAAAACTGCGTCCGAACAATAACAATAGATATCAATTTTATATGAACACTCAAAAGAAAAAAAAATCAATAGATTTGGTACAGAGATCATACCTTTACAAGTGAAATTGCGTTCGAACAATAACAATGAATATTACAAAGCATTTCCCATACCCGCTGGAAAAAAAGAATAAGCCCTAATACGGAAAAAGAAATTATAGAGGAGACTAGATTACATCTCAATTAGGTAATGCAATAGAACTGGTAGTCCAATGTTTAAAAATCTTTAAGCCCACAAAAAAGAAAGAAGAAACTCGTCATAATATATGATTAGACTGGAGATACCAACTCTCTATTACAAATAAAAAGAACGTAAAATATTCAAATAATCGAACACAATTGACCCACATGAACGTGATCTAAACTTACTGAAAAATGTATGTTTTGCTCAATCTGAGCAAATAGATGATGAGCTTTACGACCGTCGGGAATCGCCCTAACGTTTTCTTTACCTGTAGGAAGAAAGGAATGAGAGTTGCGTTACTATGTGAGTTTACAGAAAAATTCTCTAATCTCGTTCATGTATACAATCCTCGTTTGGACAGCTCCTCTCACGCTTGACAGTCAAAATTACCCTCTCTCATGCTTGTCCGTTCTATTATCAACGTAGTATAGTATAGAAGTCAATAAACTTAATGTCATACTCATCTAACATAAAACATGGCTCAAGGTGAATACCTTCAATATATTGATAGCGACCTAAAAAAAGGAACTGTTCATATTTCTCTGCAAGACCGTTTGAAACAAGTTAACGCGTGCCATTTTTGGAAATCTTTATGTAGAATAGGGAACATGATAACTGCTCAAGTGGAATCGGGACAGACAAATAGATTGAAGTCTTTACAGCGACAACGTTCACTATCAAATATATTGAAGGTGTCAAATCAACTTGAATTACAGCAATCACACAAACACGTGTTGCAGAAGACTTACAGTTTGGGCGTGGCATATCCCCCACTCTCATTGCAACAAGGAATTCCATGATACCTGTTTGCAGCATCGCCATTTTCATTGAGAGGCAAAGATGACCAATGAAACACAATAAAGAATGTACTAGTAAAAGCTAGGAATATTTGCAAAAATTTCATACTGCTGCTATAACTGCAAAAGAAGATCTTATGAGTACAGTACGAAACAGTCTCTTTTAATAGAATAGACACTAGCCTTCGATTGGACTTTGTCGGCCTTGCGATTTGCCCCTGCTTTCTTGACCGGTAAGTGACCGGCAAACCCCAACCGTCTTCCACGGGCAAGAGCTCTTCTTGTCCCGATGAACTCCTGCCATTTCCCCATGGTTCGCAGGGCATTTTCCTTCGTCTTCGCCTCTTCCTGGGCGTCGTCGTCGTCGTTGTCGTCGTCGTCGTTATCGTCGCCGTTGTTGGTGACGTCGCCAATCCCTGTTTTGGGCATTTTCGTGGAGGTTTTCGCCTTTGCTCGTCTTTTGGCTTCTTTCTCTACGGCAACAGCACGCTGAGCGATGAAAAAAAAACAAAAAACAAAACAAAACAAAACATGGAATTAATAGTTCAGTCACGATTCTAATAAATAATTTTAAAAAGTATTTCATACCATATCCGAGGCTTTTCGAAAGTATCATTTTTTTCTTAGATTGACATGGGAAATATTTGACATTGACTGTATACTGCGCTTTTCAGGCCAAACGTTTCTTCTCTAAAGTACAGCTCGGATATGCAGGGAACAGCAAAAGTATTTTCTCGTGTCAAAATACCAAACCAAACCAAAAAGTGCAATGCAAAGTCCAATTGACCTAAGTAGAAAAAGGCAAACCAAAAAGAGAGAATGATGGCACATGAAAGAAGAAAATCATAACTGAAAAAGAAGCCATCATAATATGATTAGATAGACGAGATAATTATGATGTCATATCCATAATTCTCTCATTATCTTATAACCTACATGTACAGAAATATCTTACATGTTCTATCTTACATAGTTTGGCAACTACAATTTTTTTCCTCTTTCTTTTTACTCCTCTGAGTTTAATAGTCACTATTGCAATGAAGTGATGCAATTCATTTTCTTTTTCGTATCATTTCGAAATAACCAAATTTAGCGAAACTTTGCAAACGGATAAATGGAAGACCTATGGAAAGTCAACATCTCTCCGTTTCCTGATTAGTATAAAGAAATATATGCTTGCTACCAATATCAGTTTCTAGAAATCATGTGAAATTCTAAAATTCTGTAACTTTCTCGTATGTCTGATTCTGACGAAGCTTCCATACCATTCTGTCTGTTATGATCTTATAATCTAGCTATCGAAATCAACCGAAAGATGGAGTGGACACGCACTTTAGACTTAACTCCCATCGTGCAATTCTCGCAATTTGTGAAAGAAACACTCCTGTACCATTATATATCTCACAATAATTGCGCAGGAATCGTGTAAGGTGCTTGCAGATATGTGCGGACAGTGATTGATACATGCCAAACTGTGAAAATGATTGAATAATTATGATATGAGATGGAAAATCAATATTGCAATCTACAATTTGTAAATTGAAACTTAGTATTCCTTCTTGGTAATTCATTGGCAGAAAATGTATCATCGGTTGTATGAGAAGAGTTAGTTCGAAGTTTGTTTCAACGCTCTTTGGTGAGCTCAAGGGAGAGAACATTTCCAATATGTAAACAATGCATATTTCTCTTGAACTGATAATCACTCAAACTCTTATCAAAACTCTTGTCCGAGTGGAGGTTTTCAAAGCTACCGAGAAACATGCCAACGTTGTACGAAAGTGAAGATATTTATGCTAAAATGATAATACATTGCGTGAGATTATCGTGAAATGAAAATCATACCGAGATAATGTATTCTCCTTCACCGTGCAAAGATGGAAAATTTGAATTTCGAATTTTATGGCAAATGTAGATGTTTGGTAAGTTGCTTAACACAAAATTTTTGATCCAACTGATTATTATTTTCCAAACAACTTAACAGATATAGTCAAAACTAAATCGTCAGGGAAGAAAAAAAAGTATGTGTACGCCAATACTCAGTAAAAGGGTGAATTTGTCTCTTACACCAATCAAACGCAGGAATATAAAAGGTGTGATGTAGACAATCTAGAGTAAAACGGATGATAATGATATACTCATACATTATTCAATGTGCGTATTTGTGGTGATAAGAAATATGAACGGTGATCAAGGAGTATAAGCAAAAAGTGATCACAGTTTAATGGGAGACAATGGATCGGAGAACATGAATACAAAAAGCACCAATCACAACATCATGATTGCACGGCTCACATCAACTGCAAATAAATAAGTGGTCTGGGTGCAACCGTTGTTTGTTTGATCGAGATACCTGCTTGAGGGGATAAGTCGAAGCCAAAGACCATGAATTGTTTCTTGTCTTCGATTCCAACATGTCTTGAAGGTGAGAACCACTCTGTGAATAATTGCATAAGAGGCATCGGCACATAGTTTTCTTAAACATTTGTAATAGACAATGGACATCTCTCGAGCGGGGTGTTTTCTCTTTTTTTTTTCAATATAAATGCAACATAATTCGTCTTTGTTTGTTTTCAATCATAAGGTTTTGCTTATTTTTGTTTCTCCTCCGCGCCCGATGCACTACAAAGTCCGCTGTCCTCGACGGTGCTTTGTATTGTGGTCAAGACCCGGCGTCTGACGCCCTACGACCTCAATAAAAGATACTCTTTAGCACTGTCTCGTGAAATGTAAGAGCTTGCATTTTAGAGGGGAAACTGAGACCTGGAACTGAATAACAGGTAAGAAGTTGCCCTTCCCTGCCAGAAGAAATACATTGTAGTAAAGAACCCTCCCCCTCCTCCTTCCCCCCCCCCCCCCCCCCAAAAAAAAATACACCCAACACGCACACGAATGCACACACACACACACACACGCACACACATAATACACATACACATATACGAAGCAGGAGAAAACAATACAACTCCAAGAGCTTTTATGCCAACTAAAGGGCAAGTAGTTTTACGATGCAAGAATAAACCCACATATCATGGAAACAAATCGCACATCACCTCAAATGCTACCTCGAAGTTATAAGAATATTTTTTATTGCATTTGCCAGTTCCAAACAAACAAAACAAACAAACAAACACACAAACAAGTAACCAGAGGTCTAATATGAATTGTTACAAATCTTCTTTTTTCGTTAATGTTTTGGAATGTGTTCATTTGTTTATCATATATGACTATCATGGGAAAACAAATTAAAGTGACTTAATTCATGTCCATGCTTGTCTTTTTTTTTTTTCGTATTAGGCTATTTGGGTGAAATTCAGGCTCAAAAAGTAAGCACATCTCATGAAGCCTTGAAGTAGCAAACTAGTTTAATGAGTTACTAGCCTTGTTATGGTTTTGTTGATTAACATGAATATATTTCTTCTTTTTTTTTAAACTTTTTTGATTTCGTCGAATCATTTTTATGATATTTTCCCCTTCAGTGAAGAGGTATACTGTGAAGTAAAAACAGCCGAAGGTAAAACAATAGTAATAATTATAAGTAATTAACAACCGGCCGATTCCAGAGGGGAGAATTAAAAACTTGATGCTTACCTCGTGCAGACGTGTGCGGACATCGTTCGGTCTTTTCACGGGTCGCTGGCTGAGCTCCATCATGGCGATCACGTCTCGGAGCTTCGCCCTCCTCTTCGTCTCTGCGTCGGGCTCCTCGTCCCCGTCGGGCATCGACATCGTCAGACGAGGGGATACGATCGGAAAACCGGCGGCGGCTTGTCTCACCGACGTGTCGCCGAGGCTGATGCGGTGACGGCTCATTCGAGCGGGTCGCTGACCAACGCGAACCAGCCTGGGGATGTCCGCTCTCGACGTCGTCGTCGTCTCGTTCGTAGGGACAGTCCTGATCATCTTGCCCTTTCGGCGGTTCGAGGCCTGGTTTCCATGGAAACCACCGCGTGGCAGATCCGCGGCCATCATGGTTGCTGGTGACACGCTCTGAGTCTACTATATTACCATCTGGTACGCGCTGTGAAAAAATTTACAGGAAGCACAAACTTTTCCTCAAAATGGAATAAGGGAAATTGTGGTCATGATCTTTAGGAAAACAGAAATAGAGAGACGAACAGATTGAGACATATACTTAGTATATAGATCTATATATATATTTAAAGACAGACAAGGAAGAGACGTCAAGACAACGAGAGAGAGAGAGAAAAGCATGTGAGAAAGAGAAAGGAAGATAGGGAGAGAGGAGTACATTGCCATAACAATGAAAGACAGCCGTGCTCCACCGATAAAAATCGACTTGTTGATTTAGTGAGAGAAGGTCGCAGTCACAGCAAAGCCATATTTGCTCAGTGTTAAATTTCACTGAATAATGATTTGCAATAACAGCCCTTCGGCAACACACACACGCATGCTCACACACACACACACACACACACACACACACACACACACACACACACACACACACACAAACACACACCGTAAAAACATCTGGCCTCGGTGACTTGATGAGTAAAAAGAGTAAGTATATACAAACACACATAACAGTGAGAGTGTATTGATTAAACTCACTGTACAGATTGAAAGTAAGAGGGTTAAGAAATTCCGCCCTTACACATTTTCCCCCTGAGAACAGTGATATCGGTCACAGTCATAAACAAACAAATCATGTGAAGTCATTTGTCATTGTCCTGTCCACAAATTTTCACCAAATTTTCTTCTTTTTTTTTTAAACATGAAGTTCAGGGGCGAAATTACATTCTTCACATCTCCGTTTGTAAAGGGCAGGGGTTTGTCGTTACAAAGCCATTGATGAAAATATGGATGCTATCATAATCTACATGGTGAGATTTGAGGCGATAACGGATCGCCTTTGTTATAACATTCGTCACATTTCTGAATGCGTGTCCATTTTTGCAACTTATCCTATTTTTGTTGTTTAATTTGACTCCATTTGATAATGTCAGACTGTACCTAAAGTCACTTCCCACTTAACGAAGCGGCCAATACATAAGCTCTATTCTGAGGACAATAATTTTTTCCTTATATTGAACTCTGACCTCTGCCGTTGCCGCCCCTCCCCTCAAACAAGAAAAATAGAAGTTCTCAGTAAAAATCAATACGAACCCCTCATTTGATGTATCGCATTGAACCATGTATAATGACGTTGATGTATGGTATAGATGATAAGCCAGAATAAAGGGTTCAAATATGATTTGAAAGGGAGAAGAAGAAATTTTCCCCGTGAAATAGATCCGGCTTTGAAATCCCAAGGGGATTTCAACTCACAATGCCAAATGTTGATTATCGTACACTGATTTTGTGCCAACACCCGGGGTTATTTTCTCTTGATCGTAGATTTGACGCATGAAGTCAAAAACAGTCAACTTTTGCTTTGCATGCTTTAAAGGGAATATGCCAATCTATCAAATTTTGTTTGATTCAAATTGACTTTTCTTTTCAAAAACGTTGAGAATAATCAGATCATATAAAGTTTAACGAATGACTTTTGAGCAAAAGGGCTTAGAAATTGGGTTTTGAAGTATGAATTACACTTATAAACATAGTACACGCGGGAAAATAAAAACAAAATTGTGAGTTGTATCTTTTTGTGCTCTTTGTTTGTGATGAAAATATTAGTTATAAGCTAAACCCTTAAGAACCAGTAGCATGCAAAGGTAATAGATTAGATTGTGTCTCGTTCGGTGGCTTGACATTTCATCACATGAGGTTCAGTTTGAGTCACTAGTAAAAACTGTATTTCGTCAACTTGAATTCGACATGGAATTTGAAAATGTACATGTGTTTCCCTGATGGCTAATTCTTCAAAGATTCAACCAAACATTAACAACGGTTAAGGTCAGTTGTTCTAGTAAATGGAAATATTGTTACCACTGAACGTCATGATGAAAATGATATCAATTTTAATTCTGTCGCTCATTATTGGAACATCCCCCCCCCCGCCAAAAAAAAAGGGAGGAAATCATTTATTTCACATGTATGATATGATATGTGTGTGTAATCGGGTATGTTTTTATATTGTAAGCTTGTACATATTTCTTTTTGTTCTCTATGATAATAGTCGTGTATACATTCAAGTGACTGTATTTCTATTCATATAGCTATACCTTTTTAATCTACCTAAAACGTATATGTACATGATATGGATCACATAAAGTAATAATTTATTGTGTGATATAATTAGTCGATGATTTTATTTTTGACACATACTTAATGTCCGATATGCATGATATACATTCAGAACCAGTCGTGTGCGTCCCATAAGCAAACCAAGAAACAAATTGATTACCCATTACATGGACAAATGATAATGAATCAATTGAACTGAAGCTAATGAGGTTTTGCCCTTCTTGTTTATTACTGAATACACACGAACTTTTATGCTTGTGAGCCAGCTACATGTATACCAAAGGGCCAACAGCGGCCTTGCTGTTCAATGTCCCCCGTCATGTTTGTATCGAATATAATTCCTAGGTGATAAGGTTGATATTTTACAAGAGCATTAATCATGCAATGAAATTAGTTGGAAAATTTTGAAAAGGAATTGGACGTTCAAATTTACTGCTTGTAACTCACGCGCTTTTAGATTCAGCTATTTAACTGTAATTGTAAAGTGTATAAGGGGATTCGAAAGAATGGATGTTTTGAGATGCATCTTTAGAGCTCTTGATTTTACTGGGGTAGTAGGCCTACGAGAAAGAGAGGGTGAGAGGAGGATATAAGCAAGGCACATACATGAAAAACAATATGAAATATGAAAAAAAGGAAAACTTTTCATAAAAAGGTTTATTTGAACAAAGGGCCTACTAAACACACGTGGAAGCCATTTAATTTGCAAAATGTAGTATAAGTGATGTCATGCCCTCTTTTTTCTGACAGACGTCTTAACAAGTCTTACCTGTTTCTCAGTCTACATAGTTATGGTTCCAATGGGTCCAGTTCTGACAGTCCAATCCCGGATCATTTTCTGCGACCCGGCGAATCATTGTTGTGCTAGTCCGATTATACATGAAAGCATAGCTGAAAAGTTACCTGACGACGGTGTTACCGGTAGCCTAACTACTGTATACGACAGCCCTTGATTTCCGAGACGAAAACGTGCCAGGTGAACTCACGTTCAAGGAGTTCATTAATTGTCTTTTGATACACTTACATAAGCAGTTGCGGGAGAAGCAATCCGGATTTCATTAAAAATTCCGTCAAAATGAACAAAACTTGGCTGTTTTGGATGAGGGAGACTCCATAGCTATATCCTTGTTTGTGCGAGAAACATTCAGCGCTCTGCCTTTTTTCCTTCCTTCCTTTCTTTTTTTTTTTCGCTAGCTCTCTCTCTCTCTCTATTCGCGCAGCACAAACACAAGACAAGAAAGGCCCTTACACGCAGATCCCTCAGTAATGAATGAATAACTGAATTGTACAAGACCACCACTCCCTTTTGTTTGCTTCCAACTTGTATCGA